>NW_026096188.1:108711-154503 GCF_023614345.1 Adelges cooleyi | reverse complement strand
AAATGTAGTCTACTAGAAGCTATTTATAATTTTATAATTAAATTAGACAAAATTGAACATTCAAATATAGAAAAATCTACATCTAAAACAAAACTTGAGGAATCTTTTGAAGAAGTTCTACACCAGACAAAAGAATTACAAAATGTAAAGAATCTAAAAATTGCACAACCCATTTGGTCAATTACACTGGAATAAGTAGAAGAGGGGGTATGTTTTATACTCAAGGTTTGTATATATATATACGTCATCTTTATGCTAAAGATATAAGTAGTTAATATAGAGTTAAGTTGTACGGACGTTTATGTGCATGCTAAAATTTTATTTAAACAAAATGGCAAATGTGTTATCTAAATCTACGTTCACCATTGACCCCAAAAGAACTATCTCGGTAGGTATTCTTTTAAATAAAAAATTATCTATTATTGTTTATTTAGATTATAAAAATAGTCAAGACCAGCTAATTCTTGATGAAAAACAGTGGCGTACTCTGATGGAATTTCAAATATTCAACAACATTGTGAACACAATTCAAAACAATGCAAAGCGAATACAATTAGGTTCAGATTTTAGTTGTACTACTAACCCTAAAACAGATTCAGTGATATTACGTAATAAAAATGAACGTATGAAATTGACGCGTATAAATTTGTTAACACTTCAGATGATTTCAAATTGTATTGAAGCACATATAACTGAACGCTTAAATAAGTTGGAGTTGTATCAAAAATCTTTTAACGATATATATTCAGCTATACTTAATGATGTTAATAATTTTTCAAGTGAATGTCGACGTATCGATTTCATAACGGCTTTTGTCGCAAACTATGATTTTCAAATGTTTGCAACGGATACAAATGCGCTATTCATCCATGAATTAAAAATTAATTATGATCAAATTATAAATTTGATTATGCAAGAACTTCTAGTAACTATAGTATAATTTCGAAAAGGAAAAAAAAAAATATATGTATTGAGAGAGGGAAAACGTATACAAGCTAATTATTTAAAAAAATATTTCACTCGTTTTAGTTTAGAAATAACCGTCTTACAAGAAGGTATAATAATGCCTTCACATTTAGAATGCTGCTCCTGTCGAAAGTGTCGTTTGTTAAAATATATAATTATTGAAGCAACCAAAAATAGTGTTAAAATAATTAATCAAAACTTAGAAAATGATATTTCAGTATTAATTGTGAAAACGCCAGATGCTCGTCGATCCAAGCGCTTACAGAATAAAAAATTCAACAAAATCTGAGTGAACGAGGATTATTTTTAAAGTATTATTAATCTTATTAAATAATGTAATTGTATTGTGAATTTAAAAAAGTGTTTAATAAACATTCTATTAACTAATCAATTGTGTTATATATATATATATATATTATATAATTACTCACATTTAAGTCTCATAGCGTAGAGTACACATGATAATAATTTCCAACAACTCTATCTGTTAACCTTTAAAAAAAAAAAAAATATATTGAAATATTTTTTTTTATTTTACTAATTTAAAATCAGCTTACAGTGATCTCTAACGTTCATGTTTTCAACAATAATAAATACCTCCCTAAAAACCCTAAAAAAAAAAAAAACAGTATAATATTAATTCAACAATAATTAAAAAAATTAAACTAACTTACATATTAATCCGAATCAGTTAGCCAAATGGTTTCAATAGCTGGCTGATTAAGACGCAGAAGTGGAGGTAACACGTCTGCATCCGATTCATAAGTAACATCTGTTGATGACCCTTTTTTTTTTAAAAAAAAAAAAGAAGAAAATATTATTTTATTTCAAATAAAAAAAAAATTAACTTACATGAATCTGCTAGCGAAATTATTGATGGTTCTGATGTAGACCAATTTCCAATTCCATGTTCGTCATCTGTATCCGCTAAATAAAAAAAGTACGTTACTTATTTTGTAAAAAAAAAAAATGTTAATATTCATTTATTAACCCATCGTTGGTAAACCTATATTGAAGAACACGATTGCTAAACTTTTTCCATTATTATTAATTACTAGTTAAACTCAGAACATTGAATCATTCAAAGAAATATGTATCTTTTTACTCACTACTAATTGATAATATGTTTTTTTTTTTGTAATTACTATTATTAGAAAATAAAAAAAAAATAAAAAACTATAAGTTTATTTTTTAAAAAAATTGTATAGTACAAAAAAAACCTTAAAATGTGCTCTGTGTGAAACGATGGGTTAAATAAAAAAAAACTTACATTCCAACCACAGTGTTGATTTACTATGAAAAGACTTCACGTCGCTACTCGAGCTCCAAGGAGAATATGAAGTCGACGAGAGCGACCGTTGACGTAGGGGTGATAATGAAAAAAAACTAGAACTGGAATTAACACTTACCGATCGACTTCGCGATGCGGTAGTATCAGTCTCAAGAGATGTGTAAGAACCTATCCGTCGCCGTTGTGTTCGGATTTTACGCGGTCGCCGCCGTCGTTTGCAACGCCTCACCGTTCTAGCAGACGATGGATAGGAATCGCTGTCCATTTTGAACTAACAGCTCTTACTCATACACTAAGTTTGATAGTAAAAAAAAAAAATCCCACTTACTTTTTAGTGAAACAGTTTCGCCTTGTAATAAATATAATCATTTGAGTCATAGCAACCATTACACAAAAAATTACTACGATTCATTGAACAAGACACACCGCGTCAATGAAACCCTGTGGTTAGTTGTATTCTATACGCTGCGTGATCTGTGTTTATGCGGTTTATGTGGGTAATGTTTGAGTCTAGTTAACTTTCTTCACACGTGAATAAACATTAATATTATTATTATTATATACCTTTACTATACTACTGAAAAAAAACAATGATTTCTAATTTAAAATATTTTATTGTAATACTATATAATCTTATCTTAACAGTATATCGTTACGTTAAAATCATACAATATTATTATTATAATGAAATGTTCTCCACCATTATTATTATTGTTATACTGCTGAAAAAAAAAAAAACAATGATTTCTAATTTATATTATACCTCTGCTATACTACTGAAAAAAACAATGGTATATAAGTAAAAAATATAACTCGTCTTAACAATATATCATTACGTTAATACCATACAATATTAATATTATTATTATGAAAAGAACCTCCACCATCATGTATTTAAAATAGTTGATATAGCTGTAATAATATCATTCCTTTGTCATTTTTATTGTGCGAGATTCATCTGATAAAAATTTTTCTCCCAATTCATCAAATAGATTTTTCAATAAATTGTTGATTTTAGAATTCGCCTTATTATTTGTAAGACCAATTTTAGCAGATCGGTTCACTTTTCGCCATCTATAAAAAAAATTAATTATGCTACGTTTTGGTACCAAAATAAAAAAAAAATTCTCACCTCTCACTATAGGATAATCCTAATACATCATTTACTAAATATTCTTGTATAATTATATAAGACGTTGGACTCGGTGTTTTAATATTAATGACACATTTTTGATTATTGTCACGTAAAAGCAGCATCGATTCTTCATAGTTCGCTTCATCTAAAATAACTGCATCCTTTAACGCTTTTTGAAAAATTGTTGACTGAAAATACATAATTTTACTATTTAAAAAAAAAAAACAAAAAAAGTATATAAATAAATAATACCGTTTTGTTGTTTTTTTGACTGTTTTCTTATATTTTTGCTAACTACTTTGGGTTTCTTCACTTGTGGTGGATCAAACGAGCTTGATTCATCATTTCTCTGTGAGGTCTCCTAAAAAACATTTTTTATATCATTCATATTATTATTATTATTTAGTTAACTTACTGCGAAGAAGTCCTCGTCGGATGATTCCAGAATCGACATTTTGTTTGTAAAATAAATTCGAACTGTACTGTCACACAACTAATGTTAATATAACTCTGATGTTTATGTTTTTTCTCGTTTTATACCAATCTTGACAAATAAAAAATATCCCACTATAGTGCTAACGTTCAAATTTGCATGGTAAAAAATAACTTAAGCGAAAATATGTACGGAGTGGGATGATTCTGTTTTTTATAATACTATGTAGAGTGTCTTCGAAATAATAATATGAGAAAGATAATTAACCTTCTTTTATTCATTCCAGTTGTAACATTGTAACAATCATTGTACAATAGCTAAAAAAAAAAAATTTATAAATACGATTCAATGAACTAACCACAGACCACAGAAACCCTACGACTCGCTGCGTGTTACAATCCTTGAGGAACCTAACTGCTATAGACGTTTAACTATATTCTCCAAGCGAGGTCGATTTAATTTTTTTTTTTTTAATAACACTATAGAAGTGGTATATGTTGTGAATGTCTTTAAAATTATAATATGAGGAGGAGAATAACCTCCTTTCGACTGCATAAATACTGCCTAGTCGTGTGTTTTAAACATCAGTCTGTGATTGTCTTTTACCAGTGGAAACACCGTCTCCTGCTAGTGAAGTGTTTTCGACAGTACTATATCATTCTTAGCTATGTAAGTGTAATCATTTTTTACTTAAAGACATTTAATTTTGTACTCTTGTTGTGTAGTGCTCTTTAAAAATATATTTTTATTTAAGTCGCCGTCATTTATTTGATAGCAATGCTAATAAAAATATATATTTTAATTATGTCACCAACGGATGCATAAATTAAGCTATCAGTTCTAATTTTGTACTCTTGTTGTGTAGTGCTCTTTAAAAATATATTTTTTATTTAAGTCGCCGTCATTTATTTGATAGCAGTGCTAATAAAAATATATATTTTAATTATGTCACCAACGGATGCATAAATTAAGCTATCAGTTCTAATTTTGTACTCTTGTTGTGTAGTGCTCTTTAAAAATATATTTTTTATTTAAGTCGCCGTCATTTATTTGATAGCAGTGCTAATAAAAATATATATTTTAATTATGTCACCAACGGATGCATAAATTAAGCTATCAGTTCTAATTTTGTACTCTTGTTGTGTAGTGCTCTTTAAAAATATATTTTTTATTTAAGTCGCCGTCATTTATTTGATAGCAGTGCTAATAAAAATATATATTTTAATTATGTCACCAACGGATGCATAAATTAAGCTATCAGTTCTAATTTTGTACTCTTGTTGTGTAGTGCTCTTTAAAAATATATTTTTTATTTAAGTCGCCGTCATTTATTTGATAGCAGTGCTAATAAAAATATATATTTTAATTATGTCACCAACGGATGCATAAATTAAGCTATCAGTTCTAATTTTGTACTCTTGTTGTGTAGTGCTCTTTAAAAATATATTTTTTATTTAAGTCGCCGTCATTTATTTGATAGCAGTGCTAATAAAAATATATATTTTAATTATGTCACCAACGGATGCATAAATTAAGCTATCAGTTCTAATTTTGTACTCTTGTTGTGTAGTGCTCTTTAAAAATATATTTTTTATTTAAGTCGCCGTCATTTATTTGATAGCAGTGCTAATAAAAATATATATTTTAATTATGTCACCAACGGATGCATAAATTAAGCTATCAGTTCTAATTTTGTACTCTTGTTGTGTAGTGCTCTTTAAAAATATATTTTTTATTTAAGTCGCCGTCATTTATTTGATAGCAGTGCTAATAAAAATATATATTTTAATTATGTCACCAACGGATGCATAAATTAAGCTATCAGTTCTAATTTTGTACTCTTGTTGTGTAGTGCTCTTTAAAAATATATTTTTTTATTTAAGTCGCCGTCATTTATTTGATAGCAGTGCTAATAAAAATATATATTTTAATTATGTCACCAACGGATGCATAAATTAAGCTATCAGTTCTAATTTTGTACTCTTGTTGTGTAGTGCTCTTTAAAAATATATTTTTTATTTAAGTCGCCGTCATTTATTTGATAGCAGTGCTAATAAAAATATATATTTTAATTATGTCACCAACGGATGCATAAATTAAGCTATCAGTTCTAATTTTGTACTCTTGTTGTGTAGTGCTCTTTAAAAATATATTTTTTATTTAAGTCGCCGTCATTTATTTGATAGCAGTGCTAATAAAAATATATATTTTAATTATGTCACCAACGGATGCATAAATTAAGCTATCAGTTCTAATTTTGTACTCTTGTTGTGTAGTGCTCTTTAAAAATATATTTTTTATTTAAGTCGCCGTCATTTATTTGATAGCAGTGCTAATAAAAATATATATTTTAATTATGTCACCAACGGATGCATAAATAAGCTATCAGTTCTAATTTTGTACTCCTGTTGTGTAGTGCTCTTTAAAAATATATTTTTTATTTAAGTCGCCGTCATTTATTTGATAGCAGTGCTAATAAAAATATATATTTTAATTATGTCACCAACGGATGCATAAATTAAGCTATCAGTTCTAATTTTGTACTCCAGTTGTGTAGTGCTCTTTAAAATCATATTTTTTTTTATTTAAGTCGCCGTCATTTATTTGATAGCAGTGCTAATAAAAAATATATATTTTAATTATGTAACCAACGGATGCATAAATTGAGCTATCAGTTCTAATTTTCTACTCCAGTTGTGTAGTGCTCTTTAAAATCATATTTTTTTTGATTTAAGTCGCCGTCATTTATTTGATAGCAGTGCTAATAAAAATATATATTTTAATTATGTCACCAACGGATGTGTAAATTGAGCTATCAGTTCTAATTTTCTACTCCAGTTGTCTAGTGCTCTTTAAAAATATGTTTTTTATTTAAGTCGCCGTCATTTATTTGATAGCAGTGCTAATAAAAATATATATTTTAATTATGTCACCAACGGATGTGTAAATTGAGCTATCAGTTCTAATTTTCTACTCCAGTTGTGTAGTGCTCTTTAAAAATATATTTTTTATTTAAGTCGCCGTCATTTATTTGATAGCAGTGCTAATAAAAATATATATTTTAATTATGTCACCAACGGATGCATAAATTAAGCTATCAGTTCTAATTTTGTACTCCAGTTGTGTAGTGCTCTTTAAAAATATATTTTTTATTTAAGTCGCCGTCATTTATTTGATAGCAGTGCTAATAAAAATATATATTTTAATTATGTCACCAACGGATGCATAAATTAAGCTATCAGTTCTAATTTTGTACTCCAGTTGTGTAGTGCTCTTTAAAATCATATTTTTTTTATTTAAGTCGCCGTCATTTATTTGATAGCAGTGCTAATAAAAAATATATATTTTAATTATGTCACCAACGGATGCATAAATTGAGCTATCAGTTCTAATTTTCTACTCCAGTTGTGTAGTGCTCTTTAAAAATATGTTTTTTATTTAAGTCGCCGTCATTTATTTGATAGCAGTGCTAATAAAAATATATATTTTAATTATGTCACCAACGGATGTGTAAATTGAGCTATCAGTTCTAATTTTCTACTCCAGTTGTGTAGTGCTCTTTAAAATCATATTTTTTTTTATTTAAGTCGCGTCATTTATTTGATAGCAGTGCTAATAAAAAATATATATTTTAATTATGTCACCAACGGATGGAAAATATTGAGTGTCTTTTAAAAAAAAAAAATAGTATGAAGAATGAACATTATGATTCTTTATTTTTTTAGAATATCGTTACAGTCCTCATCACTCTCAAGGTCAACTCATTCAAAAACTGTTAAGGTATGGCACAACAAACTTCCACACTTTTATTAAACCCTAAAGAAAAAATAAAAATTATTAAAGCACTAGGTAAGCCTAGCAAACATGCTAGGAGAAGAAAGAATTATAAAAATAAAATAAAAAATAAATTAGACGATGAAATAATAAAAAAAATGTACGATATAATAAAAACAATAAAAGAAAATATTTAAATTTATGAATAATTTTGTTGTTGTTGTATTTGTATATGATTATGTGACTCTTGGTTTTATATTTCTAGTTTGAAAAAAAAAAAAAAAACATGAAAATTACGAAAAACATTCGTTTGAGTTCAACTGGTGATGGTTTACAAGAAATAGGAAGATTTAGGTCCAGGTCGAAAACTTTCTTTTTAAAAAATAAGTTAAAGTTTCTAGACTTTATACTTTTTTTCAAATATGCTACTACATTTATTTTACCAAAAATTAAGGAAGCGTGTAAAAATAACTCAATTAAATTTAATCTTCACTTGGATTGTGTGTATGAAAATGTTTTAACTTTTGAGTTGCAAGATATTTCGTTTAAAACAAAAAACACATTCACAACATCAGGATCCGATTTTACAGTATTGTTGAATAATATATATGGTAAACTTTTGAAGGAAGAAAGTGAATTTATTGCTAAAGGCAGTGGTTGGTCTCTTCGAAATATTGATG
Source organism: Adelges cooleyi (assembly GCF_023614345.1). Classification (NCBI taxonomy): domain Eukaryota; kingdom Metazoa; phylum Arthropoda; class Insecta; order Hemiptera; family Adelgidae; genus Adelges; species Adelges cooleyi. The sequence goes on along the minus strand of NW_026096188.1, from coordinate 146,224 downwards.
GTATACAGCTACGCATAAATGTTGTAAATCCTTTAGAAGGTTCATCATACATTCCTCTACCACAAAAAATTCAGGGTAGAAGAGCTATAGTTAACATAAATAATAACGACGAAAAATGTTTTAAGTATGCAATATTGTCTAAGTTTGATAGGCGTAATAATAAAAGTAAATTCTCTAAAAAATATTTTGATTATTTAGAGACTAAAAATAAATTTGATTTCAAGTGTATCACATTCCCAACTTCGATTAAAGAAGTAAGAAAATTTGCAAAGATCAATAATGTTTCCATTAACATATATGGACTAGACAGTAAATCATTAATTTATCCAATACTAGTTTCCGATATTGAAAAACGAAACCATTTTGACTTACTTTTACTTAGCAACACTTCACGACAACATTATTGCTTTATATCCAATTTTTCAAGACTTATTAGGTCTCAAAGAACTAAACACAAAGAACAAATAAATATCTGCAAACGATGTTTTACTATTTTTAACAACACACCTTGTAAGAATAAATTATGGGGGTTTGAAGGACTACGAGAACATAAAAAATTCTGTTCTCAACATAAATTAAGCAGACCAGTTATGCTTGAAGATCATGATGATTCTGTAATCAAATTTACAAATTATATAGCTACTCAACGCGTACCAATAGTGATCTATGCAGATTTTGAATGTTTTTTAAAACCTCTTATGGAACAGTCAAATGAAAAACAGAAATCTATTAAAACTTTTCAACACAAACCGATGAGTTTTGGCTTTTATGTTAAAATTGATTACACAACCATTCCACCTGAATTAGTTAATGAATTTAAAATACCTAAAAAACCAGTTATTTACAGAGGTGAAAATGCTGCCAAAAAATTTATGGAAGCTCTTATAAAAGTCGGAGAAGAAGTAGATAAATTATATCAGACAAACATAGCAATGAATCCTTTAACTAGTGAAGAAACAAATCGATTTCAAAACGCTAGCAATTGTGAAACATGTAAGCGATCTTTTATCAATACCATAAAAGTTAGAGATCACTGTCATTTTACGGGTAAATTTAGAAATGTATTATGTTTGACCTGTAATTTCAAGTTGAAAAATGTAACTTTCATTCCAATTTATTTTCATAACTTAGCGTACGATAGTAATTTCATAGTACATCAATTAGGAATAAATAACAAACGAATTGATGTTATTCCTAATTCGAGTGAAAAATATATTTCATTTAGCAAAGAAATTTCCAAAACTATGAAAATAAAATTCATAGATACGTTTAGATTTATGTCAGAGCCTTTAAGTACGCTTGCTAATAATTTAGCCGAAGACAAATCTAGGTTTAAAGAGACATTACGATTTTTTTCAATAGATAAATTAGATTTAGTATGTCGTAAAGGTTGTTTCCCCTACGAATACGTGAATAACTGGGATAAACTTGAACAGACTTATTTACCATCCAAAAAACACTTTTACAACTCACTAAATGATGAAGAAATCAGTAACCAAGATTATAACCATGCGAAAACTGTTTGGAATACATTTAGAATAAAAACTTTAGGTGAATATTCTGATCACTATCTGTTGACTGATATTTTAATATTAGCCGATGTTTTCGAGTCATTTCGAAATCTTTGTATGAACACATTTCATCTTGATGCATCACATTATTTTACAGCTCCAGGATTCGCATTCCAAGCAATGTTGAAATTTACTAATGTTGAACTTGAAAGGCTAAAAGATTATGATATGCATCTCATGCTTGAAGCCGGTATTCGCGGAGGTATCTGTAACAGTGTTAAACGACACGTAAAAGCTAATATCCCTAATGTCGAGGGAATTAATTACAATCCTGATAAACCCACGTCTTGGCTTACATATTTTGACTGTGTAAACCTCTATGGGAAAGCTATGCTATCGGTTTTACCTTTTCGTAATTTCGAATGGTTAGAAGATTTATCATTAGATATTACAACAATACCAAACAATTCAAAGTATGGTTATATATTAGAAGTTGATGTTGATTACCCTGAGCATTTACACAATGATCATAACGATTTCCCATTTTTACCCGAATTTACATTCCCACCTAATTCAAAGGTGAAAAAATTGATGACTACTTTTAATCCTAAACGAAATTATGTTGTACATTATCGTTCACTGAAGCAAGCTATCGCAAACGGATTAGTTGTGACAAAAGTACATAGAATTGTTAAATTCGAGCAAAAGAAATGGATGGCACCCTACGTGAAACTTTGTACTGAAATGAGACGAAACGCAACAAATGAGTTTGAAAAAGCGTTTTGGAAACTCGCTATCAATTCTGTTTTTGGAAAATGTATGGAAAACGTGAGAAAACGTATGAATATGAAATTGGTGACAACTGATCGACAGGCACATCGTTTAATGATAAAACCTAGTTTTAAAGATCGTACAATTTATTCTAATAATCTAATGGCTATACACATGTTCAAGGAGAAACTTAAATTTGATAAACCCATATATGTAGGATTAGCTATTCTAGATATTTCCAAAACTGTTATGTATAATTTTCACTATAATGTAATGAAGCCTAAGTATGGTCGCAACATTAGATTATGCTACTCCGATACAGATTCCTTAATCTATGAAATTATTACAGACGATTTTATGACTGATCTCACAAATGATTTGTCACCATATTTCGATACATCAAATTTTCCCAAAGATCATCCATGTTTTTCAGAAAGGAGGAAGAATGTACCAGGTTACTTTAAAGATGAATTAAAAAGTTTGATTTTACTTGAATTTGTAACCTTGCGACCGAAACTGTATGCTTTTAATGTTGGAGGAAAGGAAACAAAGAAAGCAAAAGGAGTAAAAAAGTATGTGATTGAAAAAAATATGAAAATGGAACATTATATCAGCGTTTTAAAAGCATATTCTAGTCAAAACACTTTTAGTCAGAACAATACAATAACATATCAATCTATGAACACAATTCAATCAGAAAAACATCAAGTATATTCAAAAAAAATTTACAAACTCGCACTTAGTGCAAGCGATGACAAGCGAATAATATTGGAAAATGGGATAGATACAATAGCACATGGTCACTACAAATATTTATGAACATTATAAAATTTAAATATGTAAATCATTTTATATGTTAAAAAAATTATTTAAATAATTCTGTTATTTAGATGGCGCGATTCAACCGTTTCTTGGAAATTTTTCGAACATTTCGTTCACTCAATGTAACTGCAGCAATGCCTGGAGAATTAGCTCTTATTTTTATCTTTGAGACAGACGATGATTTTAATCAAACAATTGATGACGTTTCAGAAACAGATATCATACTATTTTATCATAATAGAGAGCTTGATGATGAAAAACTAAAAGAGATATTTCCATCGTTTGTACCAACGATAGATAATGGTGCCAAGTATGTATATCCCATCGGTCATATACTTGATGGCAATGCACGTATTGTGCTACGCAAGTGGAGGAATGAACATGCAGGTGGTACATACTATGTTAGGAGAAGACCGGATTACGTAGTCATAAATGATATTTTGAAAATATTTCTACATCCATCCATTGAGCAATTCGATATGAATGCTGCAGTAACCATAAACGATAACGGTGAAGTTTTGTCTTTATTGGCATCAAATCCTACATTTAAACGTACTGTATGTGGTGGTCATAAAAAACTAAATATGTACCACTTTGAACGGATAGAGTCTACCATTTTTTCTAGACCGGTATTGGGTATTGTCAATTGCATCCATCATTCAACCACCAATAGAGATGAACGGGTACAAATGAAGTGTAGACTGGATAAAATCTTCCTCGCTGGCTCTGAAAGATCAGCATATAAACTACAAGATCCTAACTGGTTTAACATTTTATATTAGTCAACTAGACACATAAATCTTTAATTTTTAAATATATAACTAAGTTACTATTTTTAATAGTTTAATATAAAGAAATTGTATTTTTTTTTTTTTAATAAAAATTATTTTACAATATTTTCTGTTTTCACCCATGAGTTATGAGATGAATCTAGTCCTAAATACTTTACATACATTTTTCCTTTTGATCTTTTCAAGACACGTTCTATAAGATATGTATCAGGGTAATTAGTCTTTTTAATTTCTTGCTCATAAAAACATCCTAAAATTAGCTCACCTTTCTCATCAGACAATTTGTAGGTTATAGGATTAGTATCTAAAATGTTGCTAATAGTAAAAATTTCTGTAGTCCAACTTGGCGTGTAAGATTTATTAAAAATGTGTTTATATTTTGATATTCTAACCTTTTCATTTAACTTAAATTTTGGTTTTTTCTCTAAACTTTTGCTAGAATAACTTTTATGTGTAACAGAATGAGGAGTTAATCTGGCTTCTTGTGGAGTACAACTAATTGTTCTGTGTCTACTATTATTATATCTGTTTACTAGTTTTGGTAATGCTTTTATCCAGTCCCAACTGCCTTGAGCTGTAAAATTTGTATAAATATAATTTTTTAAAGTTCTAATCACTCGTTCTACCATCCCCGCCTTGATACTACTATAAGTTGAATAATGTTTAATGTTATATTTTTTCATAATATTTTGAAATTTCTCATTATGAAATTCCAATCCAAAATCCGATTGAACAAATTTAGGCTGATGAGTTTTTAATATTTTCATCATCGCATCTTTTATAGTAATTGCTGATTTATTTTTTAAAGGTTCTAACCATACGTATTTAGTAAACGTATCAATAACAACTAAAATATATTTGAAACCACTATTTTTCCTCGAATGTGCCTGCATATCCATTAAATCAATTTGCCAAAGTTCATCCATGAACCTTGTAATAACTTTACGTCTTGGAAATATTTTTCTAGCTGGTCTATGTAATTCGTTGGCTATATCTCTTAAAGAAGTCATAATAGATTAATATGTAAACTAGTTGAAATAATTTTTTTTCTATCACCTTAATTTTTATTACATTATTTTACAGTTCATAATGATTTGCATCAATGATAGAAAATTTATAGAACAAACAATTTATAATTACAACTTGGAAAATATGTCATGTTGTGATTATTACGTTCCTTGGATTCCGGACCATTTAAATCATAATGAGAAAATCGAGCTGATTAAAGAATATTTTAAGGAGTTGAAGTTAGAAGATAAGGATGATGTTGAAGAAGATGAACAAATTGATTATTGGTAATATAAAAAAATGTAAAACATCTTCTATTTTTTAAACCATATATTAAAATATTATAGGTATAGAAAGGATTTACTGAATCAAAAAGAGGATGAAGAAGAAGAAGAAGAAGAAGTACAAATAAGCTGGGAAGAGATAGATGAATGGGTAGATAGTATAATTAAAAAATATGACTTAATAATAATTAATTCTAAAAAAATACCATTTCTTTTTTTTAATTTAAATTTAAATTCGTTAAAAAAATACTTTTTAGAAGAAAGTATAAATAATTGTATAGAAGGAGTGGTAATGTTTATATATATATTTTTTTTTTTTTTTTTTAATTAAACAATAATTTTTTGTTCACGAAGTTCTTCAATTATTGATATTATTTCATTACTTACACCTGTATTCCCAGCCTCTTTAGAAGCCATTAAAAGAGCAAGCCTAGACACTAATTCATTTGGATTATCATAATAAATGATTTGTGTATTAGGTTGTACATTCTTATATAATATACCAGATCCTTCTTTTGACTTAAAATCGTCTGACTTTTCTAAGTCAGTAGGTTTTTCAAATGTGATTGGATCTTTTGAATGAGCAGCTTCCGCTGCCTTTGAAGCTATAAAACTGACATCAAGTTTCGCTCTTTTTGTTGTCTTCAATTGTAACATTTTTTCAGTATAATATGGCTTAACAATAAAAGTCCATTTATAAGATTGGCTAGATTTAGGTCCTCCGTTAACATTTAAGTGAACCTCTGTAGCATCTAATATTTTGTAATACGATTTAAAATCCTGACGTGTAGTTAATTTAGGGTTTTTTTCACAAAGTAACGACCATAGACCTGGGGTCCAATCATAGTCTTTGTCTGCTACATAAATTTTATTGTTGGCAATGAATACTGGGAAATTACCAATTTTTAGTTGATTATCAATATTATCATAACGCATACCATAAGATGGATCATATGATCTTCTATTTGGAGGTAATTTCATAAAATTGTTGAATTCATATAATTGAGGATCAGCGTTTTCCTCATTTGTTGTAACAGATAATTCCTCATCAATAACATTATTCATTTTATTGTCATTAACTAGCATATTAAGTGGTTCTATAATCGGTTTAAATGTTTCGTTAAATGTATATTCAGAATCTAAAACACCGCGCTTTAACTCCATAATTTTCCGCTTAATATTATTTTTTGATTCTACCAAATTGTTAAGTAATATTTTGTTTTCTGACATTTTAGCAAACTAAAAAATATTTCAGTTTACACCAAGCTTATATAGACATCAAAACCACGTCTGTACCGACCATCATTAACATTTCTAGTTTTATCTATAACAAGAAAACCATATTTTTCATAGCCCCAACAATAAATACACATTTTTTGAAAATCTAGATAATCCATATCAGTTGAAATATGATCATTAAATATATGTCTTAGATTACGTTCGTCTTGTTTGAACACCACTAATAAATTACAGTTATCGCGTACCAATCGTTTTAAAACTTTAGAATAACTTTGAACTAAAAAGAAAACTGAATTAGCACCAAAATGTCTCCCCATACTAAAATAATCTTGAATGGGTATTTGAGTATCACACAACACATCATCAAAAATAAAAATAGAATTTGGATTTGTTATTTGTGGTTTAACTACTTCTTCAGCTTCCGTAAAAATAAACAGCTTCACTCCTTCTAGACCATCAAAAATTTGTTTCAATAAAATATATTTTTCTTGGTTAAGCGTTTTTGTATACAAATAAACGTTTTCAAATTTTAAACCATTTATATGTGTAAGAAGATTAAACATTACATTTGTTTTACCAGAGCCACTAGATCCAACAATAATACATCGGATACTATCTGGTAGTAAAGGTCCATGTCTTGAGATTGCTTTATTAGAAATTTCTGTGTCTATATTTTTAATATTTAATTTACTATTCTGTTCTATAAAACGCATTTTTTTTGTATATATAATAGTTGTGAACTAAGAAAAAATACTTAGTATATATAGGAAATGCCAAGAGTGCAAAAGTGTATAACCGGTAAAGGTCTCGTTAATACACTAATAAATAAACTTCCGTTCGAAGCACATTTACCAGGTTATAAATATTGTGGACCTGGAACAAAACTTGAAAAAAGATTGGCTAGAGGTGATAAACCTATAAATCTTCTTGATGAGGCTTGTCGTGACCACGATATAGCGTATTTAAAAAATAAAGACGTAACAAACCGTAATTTAGCTGATAAAAAATTAGAATTTCAAGCGTGGGATAGGGTGAAAGCAAAAGATAGTTCATTCGGGGAAAAAGCTGCAGCCTACACCGTTACTAACATTATGAAAGCTAAACGTAAAATTGGTATGGGTTGTTGCAAAGCTAAAAAAGGTGGTAAATTAGTTGGAGCAGTAAGAAAAAGAATATCTCGAAGAAAGTCTAAAAAAGTTAGAAAAATTAAGGTACCAAATCAAAGGGGTTCTGCTATACCTTTGATACCAATATTTGCAGGACTTTCAGCCCTCGGTAGTCTTGCGTCTGGTGCAGCAAATATCTATAAAGCTGTTAAAGATTCTAAAACTGGACAAACGAAAAAAATTGGTAAAGGCTTATATTTGAATGTTCGTAATGGTAAAGGTTTATACTTAGACAAATCAGGTTTAGGTGTGAAGAAAAGAAGAAATATTAAGAAAAAAAAAACTAATTACTATGCTACCTAATAGACCTCTTTCCTCTCAAGACATTATAAAACATGTTGCACAATTAAAAATTCCACATTTCCGTGGTGTATTTTCACGTGACAGCTTACCAAAAACTATTATTAAAAACGAATGTGCGGTTATTAACCTTGCTGGAATAAGTCAAAAAGGATCGCATTGGGTTGCTTACTTTAAAAAATATAACAACATATGGTATTTTGATAGCTTTGGTAATTTACCACCACCAATTGAACTCCAAAATCGTTTTAAAGGGTACAATATTTTATATAATTACTCAAAATATCAAAATTATAATACATTTATTTGTGGTCATTTATGTATTGATTTTTTACAATGTATGAATCAACAACAATAAGTTTATCAGGTAACACTACAGAGTTATCAACAAATTTTTTTCCATCACTAACTATAGCTGAGGACTCAGAAATAGCATTATTAAATCTTCAGACATATAATTCTTTTCCTAATATTAATGAAAGCAATAATAAATTGAGAATAATTATAAAGAACAATACAATATTAAATAAACGCGATGTTTCTGTAAGCAGTAGTTCTTCACTAGAATCAGATAAGAATGTTATTGATCATAATCCAAGACATTTATCTAAATATTTCACGGAATCATATACGAGTAATATTAATAAATCTTCCGATTTTTTCTCAAAAAGTAATGAACACATTCTGAGTGAACAAACGGATAAAGAAATCTTAAAGCTTGAAATAGAACCAGGGTGTTATGAACTAAGTCAAATAAATGAATATATTAAAAACATAATTAAAAAAACCCATCCAAATATTGTATTTAGCATATTTCCAAACATCAATACATTTAAATCATATGTTTACTGTTCTGAAACAATCGATTTCACTATTGATAATAGTTTAAGACATGTTTTAGGATTTGATGAAGTGGAATTAGAACCGAATAAATTACACGAATCTCAAAAAACTGTTAATATTAGTATGATTAATTCAATAAAAGTATTATGTAGTATTGCTCAAGGATCATTTGATGGTAACAAACCCTCACACTCAGTCTATGAGTTTTACCCTACAGCAGTACACGGATCAAAAATTGTTGAAGCACCTAGCAACTTAATATATTATCCATTGATAACAAATGAAATAAATAATATAACGGTAAAGTTAGTTGATCAGGATCAAAGACCACTAAAGAATTTAGGTGAAAAAATTACAACAGTTTTTCATATTAGACGGTACGGTTCATAAAATGGGGTTGAAATTTTTTAATTTCCAAAACAAAATATTAGATATAAAGGAACCGTCACATAAAAAATCTTCCATTCCCAAAACGAAATCTAACCGAGCAACAAGGAGAAAAACAAAAATAAATCTTACGTCAAAAAATAAAAATATTTTAAGACAACTTGGATTTGAATTAAAAAGTAATCGAAATGCCTGAAAATGATATTTTGGAAGTTGATATGGGTTATGTGTCAGATTCGAAAATAACTAATTTTGATTTTCACTCATATATTCCTTATACTAAAGCTTTTAATAATAATGATGAAATTAGGATATGTGTACAACAAACTGATGTATACCCATATTTACATGAAAGCTTTTTATACATCGAAGGCGACATTGAAGATAAAGATAAAGTAAAACTAGGTAATAATGGATTATCTTTTCTTTTTGAACAAGTTCGTTTAGAATTAAATGGTATCGAGATAGATAGTTCACGAATGTTAGGTATTACAAGTTCTATCAAAGGATATCTTTCAAGTACACCAGATAATTATTATTGTTATGAAAATGCTGGATGGACTTTCAAAAATAGTTCATCCATATCAGACACAAATGGTCATTTTACAGCATGTATACCACTAAAATACTGGTTAGGCTTTTTTGAGCATTATAGAAAAATTTTATTAAATTCACGAATAGAACTCATATTAACTAGATCAAATAGTGATTTAAATGCATTGATTAAAAAAAGTGATGATGCAACTACAGGTAGTGTGAATATTAAGAATATTGTTTGGAAAGTTCCTCATGTTAGTGTTGATGATAGCCAGCGTCTAAAGTTAATGAAAATAGTTGAAAAAGAAAAACATTTGTTTATACCATTTAGATCATTTGAAACATATACTTACCCTGAACTCGGAAACACGAAAAATGTACTATGGAATTTAAAAACATCAACGAAATTGGAAAAACCTCGTTATATCATTGTAGGCCTCCAAAAAAATCGTAACAATTCAATAACTGCAGACAAAAGCGAATTTGATCATTCTAAGTTGAAAAATATTAAAGTGTTTCTGAACTCAAATGTTTATCCTTATGATAATTTAAATTTAGATTTTACAAACAACGATTTTACATTATTATATAATATGTATACATCGTTTCAAGAATCATATTATGAAAATGGACTTCGAAATCCGATACTAAGTCCAAAATTGTTTTTATCAAATGCTCCAATTATTGTTTTAGATGTTAGTAAACAAAACGATTCTGAAATTTCTTCTACAATTGACTTACGTTTAGAAATAGAAGCTGATGATAATTTAACTGGTGTTAGTGCTTATTGTATGTTAATACACGACCGCATAGTTGAGTATTCGCCATTTACCCGAGAAGTGCGTAAACTCGTATAATATAGTTTTTTTGTTTTGGTTTTAGTATATAAGAAGTCCTTGTCACTGTTAAGATCTCTATTTTTAAATTAATAATGGATTATTTTGGTCATCATATAAATCATTTCAATGATATCGGAGTTGGTAAATATTTAAATTCGAAATTAATTGATTTGGAAAATAGTATAAAAAATTCTATCTTAGAAACTCAGACTGGTTTAAAAGATAGTTTAGAAAAAAAACTAAATACACATAATGAATCAATAACTAATGTTTCAAAAAATACAATAGAAACAATAAAATCTGAATTAAATAACTCATTCAAAGAATGTATCACTAGTTTGGAAAATAAAATAAATATGACGTTAATGAATGATGAATTAGAAAAAAAATTAGAAAAAAGTTTAGACAAAAAAACGAATGATGCTATGATAAAATTAGTAAATGAAGCTAGGGTTAAATTAAATAAAGATTATTATGAATGAATGATTGTTTAAAACTTTAGATGCTTTTATTTTCTAAATTAACCGATAAAGCATACACGCCGATTAGAGGAAGTCAACATGCGGCTGGATACGATCTAAAAAGTGCATACCAATATATTGTAGTAGCACATGGAAAAGAATTGATTAAGACCGATCTACAAATTGTGGTACCACATGGTACATATGGACGAATTGCACCGAGATCAGGATTAGCATGGAAACATTTTATTGATGTTGGAGGTATGCTTATAAAATCTAATCACTAAATAAAATGTTATATATTTTTTTTTTTTAAATCCTAGCTGGAGTAATTGATCAAGATTACCGCGGAAACGTTGGTATTCTCCTATTCAATCATTCTGGTGTAGACTTTATCGTTCAACGTGGAGATCGAGTAGCACTACTAATATGTGAAAAAATTGTGTATCCAGAACTCAGGGAACTTCGGTCATTAGATGAAACTGATAGAGGAGAAAAAGGATTCGGTTCTTCAGGATAATTTTCATGTGTGTTAGGTAGAATTTATGTAATTTAAAATTGATTTAGCTTTGAATAATAGAGACAAAAAACCTTTATATAAGTTTATTTTATACTATACAGATTGATAAATCATAAAATATTATAATTATTATGATTAATAAAAGGTATTATACTATATAAAGAGATGTTGTTATTCATTTCTAGTTTAATTTACTACAATTTGTAAAAATGGGCGGTAAAGCCCCAAATTACTACTACTAGGGTATTTTCTCGTTTTAAGTATTCTTACATGCTTAATTAAATTAATTATTATTAAATAATAGTTAATGAATTAAACTTATTTTTAAAATGTTATACATTTTTCTGTATTGTTGATTCATTCGTATTTGTTAATTCTTTGGGAGATTATTGAGTTGCTACAGCCTACGGAAAGAAATCGTTTAAGCGTTTTAAAACACACAAAAATATAAGAATGTGAGACCAAATTTTTAAAATCAATACACTCTCAGCTCCGCATAGAAGTTAAAAATATTACTTCTGTTTATTATGCTTTGTGTTGTATTAGCTTTGATGCGATGCTGAAAAACTATTACAATGATATTGACTCAATGCGTTTTTCTAGTTCATCTCTTCTACCTTCTTAATCTAAAATAACTCACTAAAAATTAAAGCATTTTAGCTTCGATGCAAAGCGAGAAGGTATTGGTTTTACTCTGATGTGGGCTTTTTTGTTAGCTGTACGCACTGTAACTTTTTTAATACTAGACCAATTCCTTCGAATAGCAACTCTATAAATCACAAATTTTATCTAGTTTGTACTTTGGGGGGGGGGGGGGTAAAAGTTGAGAAAGTTTAATTCTTCACAGACGAAATTTGAAAAAACAAAAAAAAACCGTACGAGTTTTTAAGTTAGAACTTGAACTCAACTATGAGTTATAAGGTCAAACTACCTGCAAATCATGAAGAGGTCTGTTGTTTTTTGGATTCAGATTAAGTGTTGGGTTTTATGCAGTATACCGCCTTAAAATGTGTTTTTTATTACACAATTTTTTTAAAGGAAAACTAATGTTTTGCATAATATTATACTGTTTTCATTTAAAGAGATTCACGCTTGATTGTTTAAATTGTCTAATATTACATAACCTGCTTCGTGCTAATTTTAATTTTTTAGTTTATAACTTGTAGCTCTAATTTTGTTAAAATATTTCATTATTTTATTACTATGTACAAATTAAGATAAATTTTAATGATAATTAAGTCATAAATGATAATACTTTATTTTATGACTAGATCAAATCTCGTGAACATTTAACATCATGATATCAGCTCCTATGCTTTTATTAAAATAACACAATTTTTAAAATCTCCATAAAAGGTTATTGTTAAATAACAGGCAACAGCCGACCGCTAGTGGCTATACACGTTAGTAATATTTAACTAATAAGTAATATGTGTAGGTAAAATTTATTGTTTCCTCCATCACAGTACCAGTATACGATTTATTTTAATTTAAATGTAAGAAAATCGATTTTTCTTTAGAAAATAACAAGATATTAATATACAGGATGAGGCAGTAAAACGGCAATTTTCTAATGTATTTAAATGGGAAACCCCGTTACACTATCCCACCCTTTACATTTTAAGGATCTATGGAAAGATTTTTTCAGTTGCATTTTATTTTGTACATTGTGAATCTAGTAAAATAGAAGTATAATATAGCTTTGAAATAATATAATCTATGAAGTATAAATAGTTTGTGTGAGATTGCTCTAATGGAAGTATATAATATATATTATATATAGTATATAAGTATATAGTATAAATATTAATTTTATTGAAAATTTAAAAATTAGACCGAAGGTATGAAGGGATCAAGAATGGAAGTATAGGTACAATTTTTTCAAAATTCTGAGGTCAAGCGTTTATTTTAAAGTGATTATATCACTTTCAGTTGTAACATTTCCTGTAGACCTGTGACATCCCAATCTCTACTATGCCCAACTGTGCTGGCTTTCTTTAACACCTATTTTTGGTTGATATTATTATATTAAATATTAAATTTACAAGTAGGGGCAAGGGCGGATACAAGCGGGTGAATAGGGGCAATTGCCCCCCCGTTCACAAAAAAAGTATCAAATATTCCATTTATAATTAATTGTGACTAAAATTTTGTTCATGCAAGTTATCGAGAGAGGGTCGTTATTGTATTTACCATGAACATTTATTTTTTTTTGAAAATTGTCCATTTTTATTTTATTGAAATAGTGTTTACGGCATCCGAAGCGCCACATTTTATCTACAACCGGTTATTTATGGGGTTTGACACAGTACACATACAAAGATATATGATATTACCTGCTATATTCTACGGTTTTGCGATAACACTAGTCACCAAGACGATCTATTTTTAAATTAATATGACGTACTACAATGGCTTTACCGCTCCTCGCTGCTTGCCGCATTAGTTTTGTTTTGACAGTAGTTTAATTTATTTTATAAAACAAATAATATGAAGTTATTATATTATGGTTTAACTTTGACAAGAGCTTCAAAAAAAAAAGTATTGTAGACTAAGTTAAGCTATATTTGTTGGACTTCGTCTCACAAGTCGTGTTTGCGGTGACCAACATAAAATTTTACTAAATCATCTAAAATCAATCAAATCTAAAAAATCATTAGTTTAATAGTTATTTTAGAGCCAAAGCTTTTTTTTTTTAAGTAAGCAAAATGGTGACCTCTGATTATTTACTCGCCGATTTTCAATGAAAAAAGCACTAGTTTATTGTTTATAAAAAATATAATTTTAAATAAAAAAAAACCTTTGATCAGGCACTAGTTTTTTATGCTTTTAATAAGCTGTATAAATTTCATTCAAATCTGTGAAGTGGTTTTTAAATTACAGTGGTCACCGTCTTTGAAGAAATAGTTTCTAGAAAAACTTATTTGAAAAGTTTTATACTCGATTCATGTATACAAAAATAAATTATTTAATTACTTACATCGAGTTATCTATTCCTTTGATTAACTTAAAATTTTCAGATAATATTTTCAAGACATCATACTTTAAGAAAATACAAATTAAAAAAATCGAATATTTGAAAATCCTGACTACCCCTAACACCTAAGTTTTTCATTCATAATTAAAAGTAGGTGTCTTCTAAAACAATAAAACCCATCACATTCATCAGTATGGCTGATTTCTGTACATATCTAATTTTCATGACGACATATAATAAGACAATTCCTATGCCTAGCTATTCCTATTAATTTATTTTATTCATATATATATATATTGCCCCCCCTGTTTAGGACCTCTGTATCCGCCCTTGGTGGGGGGCCTAAGTATTCTAACACAATTAGCGAAAAGTGTGTCCATGGCGGATAAAGCCTAAGGTAAACTCATTTATTAATTTTATAGGATGTCGATGAAGGTAAGATTACAATAAGCATGATACAAGAGTTGGGAATTTTATTTCTTTGCCTCCTAAATTGCACGACCGTTTACCTCCACGCTACAAAGTACGTCCATCTGTAGCAATCACTTGTTATCACACAAATACACTATCTGTCCATATCATTTCTGCGTCGTCATTTAGTTTGCATTGAAATCACAACTAATGTGGTGATTGTTGGTATCACCACCTACTCTACCGCAGTGAAACGCTGGCAACGCGGTGTCGGTTGGTACCACTACCCACCGTACCGTCTTAGCTTTTTACTTACAAGTCATACTTGTAGTTTTGTGTTATTCAGCTAATTTAAGTAAATAAAAATGTAGTTTTAAATGTTTAAAAATAACAAATTATATCACTCAAAACTTTTGATTATGTAAACAAAATTGTCTTTTTATATCATTATTATTACTATATTTGTTACCAAATAAAATAACTAAAATGTTGTCGTTAAGACATCCTATTAATCTTTTCTGCATATATGGCACAGAAATATAACCAAAATTAAATATCAATCACAGTTAGTTTTTATTTTTCAAATAATGTACAGTTTTCTCAAAATTCTGTGGTCAAGCGTTTATTTAATAGTGATTATATCACTTAAAATTAAAACAAATCCTTTAGACCTGTGACATCCCAATCTCTACTATGCCCAACTGTGCTGGCTTTCTTTAACACCTATTTTTGGTTGTTATTATTATATTAAATATTATATTTACAAGTGGGGGGAGCCTGTGTATTCTAACACAATTAGCGAAAAGTGTGTCCATGGCGGATAAAGCCTGAGGTAAACTTATTAATTAATTTTATAGGATGTCGATGAAGGTTAGTTTACAACAAGCTTCGATACAATAGTTGGGAATTTTATGACTTTGCCTCCTAAATTGCAAGACCGTTTACCTCCACGCTACAAACTACCTCCATATGTGGCAATCACTCGTTATCACACAAACACACACTATCTGTCCATATAATTTCTGCGTTGTCATTCAGTTTGCATTGAAATCACAACTAATGTGGTGATAGTTAGTATCACCACCTACTCTACCGCGGTGTCGGTTGGTACCACTACCTACCGTACCACCTACTGCGCCGGGTGTAGCGTTAAGACGCCGGCCCAGCTGCTAGCCAGCTGCCATCTTCGGTCCGCCAATCGATAATCTCGCACGACATCGTCTACACGCTCGGCGTCTTTTTTCCAAGCAGATATTCTGTTAATTACTTGTGTCGAATCTTGTTCGTTAATAATTTGTAATCTTGTCCCTGATTTGTTAATAACTTTGTGCTGTACACGTTAGGTAAATATACAAGCTGTTATATTTAAATAAATAAAACTGCCAATTTGTTTGCAGTATTGGTGCCACGGGTCCGATTCGTGAACATCTCTAGATTTCAATCATAATAACTTGGTCGAATTCTGCGATAAATACCTTAAGTATTGCGTCGTGTTTCGTTATTTCGTTACAATTGTGTTTTTTCTTGCATGTCAATAATTTATTATAAGTTTTTATTAGCTGCTCTGGAAGGCGGTTTACGGTTCTACATTGTGTGAGTATCTATTGTTTTGTATTTCTAATTTATATACATTATTGCCGTGTTTACTGTCTCCCGCGGGCATAAAACACTGCTTTTGAATAAAAAGAATCATAATTTATTTGGTAGCTTGTTACTTATTGTTCATCCGGAGTTGAGTAGAGTAATATAGGATCAACACCATTTTAAAGTAATCTAGTCGGCAAAATGGCCAATCGTCTAGCTTTGATCTTTATTGTGTTAGCTTCTTACCTATAAGCCATGCTTGTAGCTTTGTGTTATTCATCTAATTCGAGTAAATTAAAATTAAGATTTAAATGTTTAAACAAACAAAATATACTACTGAAAACTCAGTGGTTTTTTACAAGTAATGTAAACTAAATTATTCTTTACTATATTATTATTATTACTTTATTTGTTACTTAATAAAATAAATAAAACTGCAATTTAGTAGTCCTATTTAAACCTCTTTGCATAAGTGGTACAGAAAAACAACTAAAGTTCAATGTCAATTACAGAGTTTTGAAACGGTAAAATATGTTGAATATTAAACCTGAAAATGACGATGCAGAAGAATACTCCGTTGAACCAAAACCGTTTGATGTGCTGTTCAAAAACAATGAAATATCTATAGTAGAGGATTATTTGGTTAAGAATGAATTCGATGATACTTATGAGTAAGGCGATATTTATTACCATTTATTTTATCTTGAACAAAACTATTAAAACTTGTGCCTGATGGTATCAATATAAGCGTTTCGCTAACATTAAACTTATATTAGGAACCATTTGTTCATTTAATAATAGATTGATTGATTTAAAACTACATCTACCTCTTATCCATATAGAGATCCATTAAAATATTTAAAAAAACAAAATTGTAAACATTTTATTTGTGAGTGTGTTGTCTGCAGCACCACATTATGTTAGCGTACGTTTTGTACGATACTTACCGAGTTATTTATATAAATATATAGAAAACATTTTTACAATTATTTTTCATTCTTTTATTAAGTTAAAAAAAAAATGCGAATAAGTGTCATTTTTTATTACAAAAACTATATATTAAAATTTATGTTTTTTACTATTAAAAATTTCATTTATGTTAAATAGAAATTTTTTATGAATAAATTAGTTAATCTAATTTTTTTGAATTTATTTTATGATTCATTTTCGCATTTAGAATGTAAACTAAATTATCTTTATTATATCATTAGTAGACTATATTTGTTACTAATTAAAATAGTTGAAATTGTGCAATTTAGTTGTCCTATTAAACCTCTTAGCATATATGGCACAGAAATACAACTAATGTTAAACGTCAATTATAGAGTTTTGAAGCGGTTTAATATATTGAAAATTAAACCTGAAAATGATGAAACAGAAGAAGAGTTGTTGGAAAAATCGTTAGAAGTCGTTGATACCAAACCGTTAGATATGAAGTTCATAAACAATGAAATTTCTACAACAGAAGAGTGTATAGTTAAGAATGAAGTCGACAATAATTATGAGTAAGGTTATTTTTATTACCATTTTTTTTTCTTAAATAAAACTTTAAAACTTTTGTAATTATGTTATCATCCTCCATAAACCCATCATTGGTATCGATGTTAGCACTTCGCTATTATGAAACTTATATTAGTAACCACTTGTTCATATAATAATATATTATTTTAAAACCGCATCTACCTCTTTTCAATATAATGTTTAATCAATGTATCAAAAAATCAAAATTGTGAAAACATTAATTGTGGGTTTGATGTCCGGTCAACGTCTGCAGCATCGCATGATGTTAGCGTATGTTTGCGTTGGCATAAGAAGTACCGGGTTTTTTTATATACATATATAGAAAACATTCATACATTAAAATATAAAAAAAATGCGAACAGGTGTCATTTTTTAAAATAAAAACTTAATGTTAACAGTTATAAAGAAAAAATAATGTAATAAGTAATGGGGTTTAGTTTAACTTTTATTAAATACATTTTTTAATTATCATAAATAAAAATTAAAAGTTGATAGAAATTTTTATTGAAATAGACTATAAGGAATGTCCTCATAGTAAAATACTTAAAACTTTATAAAAATATTATTAATTAGTTACATTTTCTTTACAAAGAGGTATTTATTATATGGATACGTCTCGTTTCTTATCTCTCATATTTTATTTCTAATATTATATCTCTACATTTTGTATCTACAATATCGTACATTTTATATCTTATCTATAATATCTCTAATCGCATATCTCTAATTTTTAGCCAGACATTAAAAATTATTTATCAGCTGTTTCATTCACAAAACATCCGCTTAATCGCGCCACACGCACACATTTTCCTCGGTAGCGTTCAGCGTCATTCAAGCATTTTCTTAATGTCCCCAAGCCAAAGGACATATCCATGTCAAAAATATAGTTTAGTCGTTTATGAGAATTTATTATTATTTCTGTCAAGTTTAAGATTAAAAGACGTCGGTCATAAAAAGTCTCAAGGTATTCAATGTAAAAGTGGACTTTAGATAGAGTACACTTTTTAAGTTTTAAATCTTATGGCACTCGGATGTTTATTGTCCATATTCTAATAAATGTGAACGTTACATGTATTATGTAGGATAAGTTTAGGCAACTCGATCAAATAAAAATTGAGTAAAGAAGACTTTTGTATGTCATCTAAAATTAATCAAATTAATTCTTAAAAAGGATGCGTTGTATATTTAATATTAAAACTTGCTGTATGACATCAAAATATATTTTTCTTAAATTAATTTGTTTTGTTTCAAACGTGTTGCAGTGTTCATTTTTCGTGTAAAACACAGTCCAATTGCGACCAATCTTACATCAAAATTCATAAAAGGATACATACCGGCGAGAAGCCCTTTAAATGCAATATTTGTGAAAAAAAATTTGGTCAGATATCTCACCTCAAAACTCATGAACGCATACACACCGCCGAGAAACCTTTTAAGTGCGATGTCTGTGAAAAAACATTCAGTCATCAATCTGCTCTCAAGAGACATGCACGTATTCATACCGGCGAGAAACCGTTTAAATGCGATGTCTGTGAAAAAACATTCAGTCATCAATCTGCTCTCAAGAGACATGCACGTATTCATACCGGCGAGAAACCGTTTAAATGCGTTGTCTGTGAAAAAACATTCAGTCAACAAACTCATCTCAAGAACCATGCACGTATTCATACCGAAGAGAAACCCTTTAAATGCGATGTCTGTGAAAAATGTTTTAATATACAATCTAACCTCAAAGTTCATGAAAGAACACATACCGACGAGAAACCATTTAAATGCGATGTCTGTGAAAAAACATTCAGTTTAAAGTCCTATCTCATAATTCATGAACGCATACATATTGGTGGGGTACGATACAAATGCTCAGCCTGTGACAAATCATATGGTCGCCAAGATACTCTCAAAAGGCATCAAGCAAAAGCACACGGCTCATAGATTCATAAACCTTACGTGACTATTTGGCAGTTTTTCAAAATCGATTTGTTATTATTTTGCAATTTTTTTTACTTACGATTTATTTCAGATTTAGTATACTTTTATTAGTTTTCTTATAATATTTAATTTATTAGTATCGTTTAACAGATCAATAACATAAGTATTAGTTTTTAATTTATTTTTTCGACGGATCACATAAATTATTTAGTATTTATATTTTTATAATGTATTTTTTAATTTTCATAATCTACACACACAATATGCTAAAAAATATTGTTACTATTCTTATTTTTTATTATAAAATGTTAGTAGTCTTTTTAGTTACAAATGGTTTTGAAGAGAATGGTTTATAATATATGTTAATTTGTATTTTAAAATTGATTTTTAATTTAAAATATTTGTTAATTTTTGAGCGTTGAATTATGCGAACCATGTTTAAAATCAAAATAAAATATTTTATTAATTCGTCAACTATGATTACATTATGTTAGTTTCATTCATATTTTTAGAATAAGTTTTTCGTTTTTTAATTCGAAGAATTATTAAGATTGAACGACAGTAAACCAAACCTGACCATTATTAATAAATGTCATTCGGGAAAGTAAGGAGAATATGCCTACTTCAATATATACGTTTATTATTAAATAATTAGTAAAAATAATTTTGTTTAATATATTTGTGTGATTAGTTCCCAAGAAAACATAATACCATGTTTGAGAGTAATAATATTAGTTTTATATTGAGACTTATATTGGATTTTTAAAAAAAAAATGTTCAAATAATTACTATAATATTGGAATTTTAAAAGATTTATGTAAATGGATAAATAATATGACTATAATAAACAATCTGTTCAAGAGTTCGTCATATATCGTCTATGTTTGAAGAACTATTCGTAAGTGCCACTTTTGTTTGGGCATGCACCATTTTGACGTGGCTCAACATGTTCTTCTAAGACATCGGCTATCCGCCTCTTTGATTGTGACATATTTAATTTGACGGGTTGTTAAATTACTCCGCCTTGTTGAGGCTCGTTTCAGACAATGTAGTTAAAATGAAAAGTATATTTCACTAAGACTAATACAGTCTAATGGTTAAACACTTTTAGAAATTTAGTATAATTGTTTAGTGTTTTAAATCGTAAAATATAGAAGCATTTGAAAAAAAAAAGGTTTTATTGTGTTATTTCTTTTAATAATCTTTGATACAAGAGTTTGGTATTTAATTTATTTGCCTCCGAAAATGCACGACAGTTAACCTTCTCGCTACAAAGTACCTCCATCTGTGGCAATCACTCGTTATCAAACAAACGCACACTATCACAAATCTGTCCATACAATTTCTGCGTTGTATCGTGCACTGTGCAGTTTGCATTAAAATCACAATTGAAATAAAAGTTTTGATTTTTAATTAAGATTAAAATTTGTACACTCTGCTGAAGTTCTGTGAATCAAACTAGTGAAACAATTAGATTGAGCGCCCTAGGTACAATTGGTTTTCTGTATTGTCGCCACGGCCCCGCTTCGTGAGAATATCTAGATTTTAATCATAATTACTTGGTCAAATTCTGTGATAAATACCTAACGTACTGCGTTGTGTTTCTTTATTTAGTTTCAAGTTACAATTGAGTTTTGTCTTGCATGTCAGTATTTTTATTTGTTCTACGTTGTGTGAGTACCTATTGTTTTGTATTTCTAGTTTATATACATTATTGCCGTGTTTACTGTCTCCCGTGGACTTAAAACACTGCTTGTGAATAAAAAGAATCATAATTTATAATTGGTTGCTTATTACTTATTTATTACCCGGAGTTGAGTAGAGTGATATGGGATCAACACCATTTTTAATTAATCTAGTCGGCAAAATGGGCAATCGTCTAGCTTTGATCTTTATTGTGTTAGTTTCTTACCTACAAGTCATGCTTGTAGCTTTGGGTTATTAATCTTACTTTATTTGTTACTTAATAAAATAGTTAAAATTATGCAATGTATTTGTCCTTTTTTAACCTATTTGGATATACGATACAGAAATAACACTTGTGTTAAATGTCAATTATAGAGTTTTGAAGCGTTATAATATGTTGAAAATTAAAGATGAAATTGATGAAACAGAAAAATACTTTTTTCAAACAACGTTTGGAGCCGTTGAACCAAAACCGTTGGATGTGCCGTTTGAAAACAATGAAATATCTACAACAGAGGAGTATTTGGTGAAGAATGAAGTCGACAATACTTATGAGTAAGGCTATTTGTATTAATATTTTGTGTTTACTAAATAAAACAAAAAAGCTTTTGTAATGCTGTAGTCCGCTGTAGTGATTCGCATTATGATATGTCCAACAATAAACACCAAACTGACAAGTTGGTAAATGAAACACAGTATAAAACCCAAATATATTCAATTCAGCTGTTAGAATTTGGTCATGTAAAAATTTACCACTGAAAAATTGGTTGGTTTTTATTTTCAAAATAATGTAAACTAAATTATTCTTTTTTATTATGTTCAAGCTTCAGGCACTTAGTCAGTAAGCTGTCTTCTTTGTTATATCATTATTATTACTATATTTGTTACTAAATAAAATAGCTAAAATTGTACAATTTAGTCGTCCTACTAATCCTCTATGCATATATAGCACAGAAATACAACTAATGTTAAATGTCAATTATAGAGTTTTGAAGCGGTTTAATATATTGAAAATTAAACCTGAAAATTATGAAACAGAAGAAGAACTGTTGGAAAAATCGTTTGAAGTCAATGAAAACAAACCGTTTGATATGCAGTTCATAAACAATGAAATTTCTACAACAGAAGAGTGTATGGTTAAGAATGAAGTCGACAATAATTATGAGTAAGGTTATTTTTATTACCATTTTTTTTTTCTTAAATAAAACTTTAAAACTTTTGTAATTATGTTATCATCCTCCATAAACCCATCATTGGTATCGATGTTAGCATTTCGCTATTATGAAACTTATATTAGTAACCACTTGTTCATATAATAATATATTATTTTAAAACCGCATCTACCTCTTATCAATATAATGTTCAATCAAAGTATCAAAACAAAAAAAAATTGTTATTTATTTGTGGGTATGATGACCGGTCGACGTCTGCAGTATCCCATAATGTTAGCTTACGCTTGCGTTTGCATGCGACTACGTGTTTATTTATATACATATATAGAAAACATTCCTACATTAAAATAGGAAAAAAATGCGAACAGGTGTGATTTTTTAAAATAATGTTACTAATGTTTACTTAATGTTAATAGTTATAAAAAAAAATAATGTAATAAGTAATGGGGTTTGTTTAATTTTTATTAAATACATTTTTTATTATCATAAATAAAAATTAAAAGTTCATGGAAAATTTTAATGAAATAGACTATAAGTAATGTCCTCATAGTAAAATACTTAAAACTTTATAAAAATATTATTAATTAGTTACATTTTGTTTTCTTTTCAAAGAGGTATTTATTATATGGATATGTCTCGTTTCTTATCTCTCATATTTTATTTCTAATATTATATCTCTACATTTTGTATCTACAATATCGTATATTTTATATCTTATCTTATCTATAATATCTCTAATTTTTAGCCAGACATTAAAAATTATTTATCAGAAATTTTTATTTCTGCCGAGTTAAGGGTTAAAAGACGTCGGTCATTAAAAAGTCTTAAGGTACTCAATGTAAAAGTGGACTTTAGATAAAGTACACTTTTTAAGTTTCAAATCTTATGTTATTCGGACGTTTATTATCCATATTTTAACAAATGTGAACGTTACATTGTATTTTATAGGATAAGTTTAGGCAACTCAATCAAATAAAAATTGCCTTAATAGTAGATCATCATATGTCATGTAAAACCAATAAAATTAACTCTTTAAAATGATGCGTTGTACATTTAATATTAGTAATATTAATACTTGATGTATAATATCAAAATATATTTGTCTTAAATTAATCTATTATGTTCCATACATGTTGCAGTATTCATTTTCCGTGTAAAGCGACCAATACCAAAACCATGGATTGCAGTTTGAACAAAACTACAGAAAACGATTCTAAGAAAAACATACACATAATACGTCGGTTCGACTGCAATATATGTCAAAGGAGGTTTATAACCAAAAGTAATATAATCTGGCATATTGCGAAATCACATTCCAGTACTTCCATTGAAAAGAAAGCACCTCAAAAAAATAAAGTCAATCATCGTAACAGCAGAATCAAAAAGTATACTCAAAACAAAGATGGCCTATTTTATTGTGGTATTTGTTCGAGAACTTTTTCATTAAAATCAAGCCTGAGAAGGCATTGGCGCGTTCATACCGAAAAGAAACCCTTTAAATGCGATATCTGTGATAAAACATTTGGTAGACAATCTTACCTCAAAACTCATGAACGCATACATACTGGTGAAAAACCCGTTTAAATGTGATGTCTGTAAAAAATGTTTTAATGTACAGTCTAACCTCAAAACTCACGAAAAAACACATACCGGCGAGAAACCATTTAGATGCGTTGTCTGTGGAAAAACATTCAGTCAACAAATTAGTCTCAAAATTCATAAACGCATACATACCGGTGAGAAACCATATAAATGCGTTATCTGTGAAAAAACATTCATTCAACAATCTGATCTCAAGAAACATGCTCGTGTACATACCGGTGAGAAACCTTATAAATGCAATGTTTGTAAAAAATCCTTCATTCAACAGCCTGATCTCAAAAAACATGCACGTGTACATACCGGCGAGAAACCATTTAAATGCCGTGTCTGTGAAAAAGCATTCATTCAACAATCTAATCTCAAGAGACACGCACGCATACATACCGGTGAGAAACCATATAAATGCGTTATCTGTGAAAAAACATTCATTCAACAATCTTGTCTCAAGAAACATGCTCGTGTACATACCGGTGAGAAACCTTACAAATGCGATATCTGTCAAAAAACATTCATTCAACAATCTAATCTCAAGAAACATGTACGTATACATAACGGCGAGAAACCTTTTAAATGCGATATCTGTAAAAAGTCTTTTTGTGACCAATCCAACCTAAAAACTCACGAAAGAACACATACCGGGGAGAAACCTTATAAATGCGTTGTCTGTGAAAAAACATTCGGTCAACAATCTGATCTCAAGAAACATGCACGTATACATACCGGCGAGAAACCATTTAAATGCGATGTCTGTGAAAAAACATTCAGTCAAAAGTCCAATCTCATCATTCATGAACGCATACATATTGGTGGGGTACGATACAAATGCTCAGCCTGTGACAAATCATATGGTCGCCAAGGTACTCTCAAAAGTCATCAAGCAAAAGCACACGGCCCATAGATTCATAAACCTTATTTGACTATATGGCAGTTATAAAATTGTTTTTCGAAATCTATTTGTTATTATTTGCAATTTTTTTTCTTGGCATTTAATTCAGATTTTATATATTTTTATTAGTTTTCTTAAAATATTTTAAATATTACTATCGTTTAACTGATCAATAATATATACACTTGCACAAAGGCATTTAGTGAAACCAATATGTTTTTATACGTGTTTAGCGTGTAATCAACATGTTATATAATTTGGCAATTTAGTTTCACTGTTAAAAATTGAGTAACTGAAGATTGTACAAACATTACCAATAGATACCAATGTATTTAGTATTTATGTTAGTTGGTAGAAACATATGTATCCATATAAATTTATTTTTAATTCTTAAATAAAATGAACAAACATGTGCTTAAATTGAAAACTGTGTAAATAAATATAACCTATATACTGTTAAAATTATGTGGCATAATATTAATATTATTTAACACAATATAATTGATTTAGGTAACTTATAAAACTTATTTGAAAAAGTAACACTAATGCATAATTGGGGTATTTTCTTGTTTAAGTATTTTTACATGCTTAATTATATTAATTATTATTAACTAACTATATATTAATATAAACTTTTCGATATTGTTGATTTATTCGTATTTGTTAATTCTTTAGGAGATTAAAGAGTTGCTACAGCCTACTGAAAGAAATCGTTTCAGTGTTTAAAACACACAAAAAAAAAAAAAAAAAGAATGTGAGACCAAATCTGTAAAATCATCACACTCTCAGTTCCGCATCGTAGTTAAAATTTTGCTTCTGTTCATTATGTTTTGTGTTTTATTCGTTTTGATGCGATGCTGAAAGATCACTACAATGATATTGACTTAATGCGTTTTTCTAGTTCATCTCTTCTACCTTTTTAATCTAAAATAACCCACTAGAATGTACGTATTTTTCAACTTGATATTATCCATAGTCACCTGCGTATCCAACTTTAGCGGAATGAGTGAATGTATCTAATTCTAGCTTTATTTGTCATTTTTTACCTTTAGTGTAAATTAAATTTACTTAGTTTTTTAAATTTTAAAAATTAATTTTATTAAACTTTTTAAGTTAAAATTAAGTTTTATTAAACATTTTATTTTAAAACTATAATTACTGAATTCAAACTTACACATTATAGTTTAAACGTTAAATGAAGTTTTTGCAATAAATTACTTTTACCGAAGTGAATTCCTTTATAAATAATAGGCGAAACGTCTTTCTAACTAAACATGTTAAACATATTATCATTGAAATAAACGCTCAAAAAACAGAAACATATTCAGCACTAGTACCTATATAAAATAGCAGTATATAATATATATTTATGACATATATTTATGTAATTTCACATTGATAACTAATTTTGTTCTTCATGTTTAGCCCCATCCCCATGCAATCCGATATATGGCCAGGGTGAGGATTTTTTTTTAATTACCGAATATCAAAACTTGTTTGAAAATAATTAGTCGTTTTAAAATTTGTAATAATTACTTAAACAAATAAATTTGAGTATGAAATAAAATTGTATTCACAGTTTCAAAAATGTACTATCTGCCATATGGTCAAGGTGAAAAACAACAAA
This sequence comes from Adelges cooleyi, assembly GCF_023614345.1. Classification (NCBI taxonomy): domain Eukaryota; kingdom Metazoa; phylum Arthropoda; class Insecta; order Hemiptera; family Adelgidae; genus Adelges; species Adelges cooleyi. The sequence goes on along the minus strand of NW_026096188.1, from coordinate 119,350 downwards.
GAGTTAAATATTAATTTTACCAGTACATTTTCCCCTTACTTTTGTGATGACATTTCTACGAACAAATAATATAATATGTTATTGCCAATAGAACAAAGAGTACTGAATACTGCTAGAAATATACAGTATAACACGAGCAATTTAATTAACCTACTATCAGTTGACATGGATTAACTAATATGAGGAGTTCATTGATACCTTATTATTTTCATTATATTTAGAATTTAGATACTCATTCACCATGTCTTCAACCTCCAGACTCCATCATGTCAATGAGAGTGTGAACCTAAGCCCTACCATTAAATCGATAAGGTAACTTAAGTTTTAGGTAAATACTATAATAGTAATATATACTAAGTTTATATACAATAACATATATATATATATATATATATTATGTAAAATGTTTGTAATATTATTACATTGTTATATTGAGAGTAACACAAAATTAGTAATACTAACAATACATTTTCTTGAGATTTTATGAAAAGACAAAACTAACTTGCATACGGATAGAATAGTTTTTTTAAATGTGAGATTTTCTTTTATGATAAAAAAAACCAAGTAATTTGAATAATCCAACTATTAACACAAAAGCCAGCACATATTTAGTTTCTCGAAAAAAATGTACGCTTAGTGCACATTTCGCTTAAACAATTATAATATTATAGCAAAAATAAAAGTTTAAAAAAAATCATTTTAATTCTACTACTTTGCCTATGTTGAGGCTCGTTTAAGACAGTGTAGTTAAAATGAAAAGTATATTTCACTAAGACTAAATACAGTCTAATGGTTAAACACTTTTAGAAATATAGTATAATTGTTTATAGTTGTTAAATAATGCATTTGGGAAAAAAAGGGTTTTATTGTGTTATTTCTTTTATTAAGCTTTGATACAAGAGTTTGGAATTTAATTTATTTGCCTCTTGAAATGCACGAGAGTTTACCTTCACGCTACAAAGTACCTCCATCTGTGGCAATCACTCGTTATCAAGCAAACGCACACTATCACAAATCTGTCCATACAATTTCTGCGTTGTGTCGCGCACCGTGCAGTTTGCATTAAAATCACAATTGAAATAAAAGTTTTGATTTTTAATTAAGATTAAAATTTGTACACTCTGCTGAAGTTCTGTAAATCAAGCTAGTTAAATTCGATTTAACGCCATAGGAAAAGTGTGTCCATGGCAGATAAGGCCTTAGGTAAACTTATTAATTTTATAGGATGTCGATGAAGGTTAGTTTACAAAAAGCTTTAATACAAGTGTTGGGGTATTGATTTGTTTGCCTCTTAAAAAGCACGACAGTTTACCTCCATGCTACACAGTACCTCCATCTGTGGAAATGACTCGTTATCACACAAACACACACTATTTGTCCATACAATTTCTGCGTTGCCGTGCACTGTGCGGTTTGCATTAAAATCACAATTATTATAAAATAAAAGTTTTGATTTTGTTAGCAATTAAGATTTATTATTGTACACTCTGAAGTTGTGTAAATCAAACTAGTTAAATTAGATTTAGCAATTTGTTTTCTGTATTGTCGCCACGGGTTTGATTCGTGAACAACTCTAGATTTTAATCATAATAACTTGGTCGAATTCTGTGATAAATACCAAACGTACTACGTTGTGTTTCTTTATTTCGTTTCAAGTTGCATTATATTTGAGTTTTGTCTTGCATGTCAATAATTTTTACAAGTTTTTATTAGCAGCTCTGGAAAGCTGTGAGTAACGTAATCCACTTATCTTTTCCTTTTTCTATACTTATAGCTTGTTTTTAGGCTATTATAAAACATAAGGGATAATATTATTTATATTAATACGTACATATATAATACATAAGTAAAGATTATTATCACTTTAAATTTAGTCGGCCAAATGAGCTATTGTCCAGCTTAAATCTTTATGGTATTAGCTTTTTATCTAAAAGTCATACTTGTAGTTTTGTGTTATTAATCTAATTAAGATAAATTCAAATTTAGTTTTAAATGTTTAAAAAACACAAAATATACCTATGAACTTGAATTATGTTGTTCTCCTCTATAAACCCTTCGTTGGTATCGATGTTAGCGTTCCGTTATTAAACTTATTATAGGAACCACTTATACATATAATACCAGATTGTTTTAAAACCGCATCTACCTCTTATCAATATAATGTTAAATCAAAGTATCAAAAAAAAAAAAAATTGTTATTTATTTGTGGGTATGATGACCGGTCGATGTCTGCAGAATTGCATAATATCAGCTTACGCTTGCGTTTGCATGAGACTTACCGTGTTTATTTATATACATATATAAAAACATTCATACATTAAAATAGAAAAGAAATGCGAACAGGTGTAATTTTTTAAAATAAAAACTTAATGTTAACAGTTATAAAAAAAAAATAATGTAATAAGTAATGGGGTTTAGTTTAATTTTTATTAAATACATTTTTTAATTATCATAAATAAAAATTAAAAGTTGATAGAAAATTTTAATGAAATAGACTATAAGTAATGTCCTCATAGTAGAATACTTAAAATTATTTATCAGTTCTTTAAGTTACAAAACATCCGCTTAATAGCAGCACACGCACACATTGTCTTTTGTAACGTTCAGTGCCATTCACGCACGCACGCAAAGATTTTCTTAATGTCCCTGATCCAAAAGCCATATTCATGTTAAAAATTTAATTTAGTCGTTTCATGTGAATTTTTTATTTTTGCCGAGTTAAGGGTTAAAAGACGTCAATCATTTAAATGTCTTAAGGTACTCAATGTAAAAGTGGACTTTAGATAGAGTACACTTTTTAAGTTTTAAATCTTATGGCACTCGGATGTTTATTGTCCATATTCTAATAAATGCGAACGTTACATTGTATTTTATAGGATAAGTTTAGGCAACACAATCAAATAAAAATAGCCTTAATAGTAGACTATTGTATGTCATGTAAAATCAATAAAATGAATTCTTAAAAATGATGCGTTGTACATTTAATATTAGTAATATTAATACTTGCTGTATAATATCAAAGTATATTTGTCTTAAATTAATCTATTATATTCCATACATGTTGCAGTATTCATTTTCCGTGTAAAGCGACCGATACCTTAAACAAAACAAAAACCATGGATTGCAGTTTGAACAAAACTATAGAAAACGATTCTGAGAAAAACATACACAAAATACACTGCAAGTTCGACTGTAATATATGTCAAAGAAGGTTTACAACCAAAAGTAATATAATCCGGCATATTGCGAAATCGCATTTTATTTCTTTGCCTCCTAAATTGCAAGACCGTTTACCTCCACGCTACAAAGTACCTCCATATGTGGCAATCACTTGTTATCACACAAACACACACTATCTGTCCATATAATTTCTGCGTTGTCATTCAGTTTTCATTGGAATCACATCTAATGTGATGATTGTTGGTACCACTACCCACCGTACCCCCACCTGCGCCGGGAGAAGCGTAAGGACGATGCCGCAGCCATTTTTGGTCCGCCATTCGATAATCTCACACGACTTCGTCTACACGCTTGGCGTCTTTTTTCCAAGCAGACATTCTGTTAATAACTTTGTGCTGTACACGTTAGGTAAATATACAAGCTGTTATATTTAAATAAATAAAACTGCCAATTTGTTTGCAGTATTGGTGCCACGGGTCCGATTCGTGAACATCTCTAGATTTCAATCATAATAACTTGGTCGAATTCTGCGATAAATACCTTAAGTATTGCGTCGTGTTTCGTTATTTCGTTACAATTGTGTTTTGTCTTGCATGTCAATAATTTATTATAAGTTTTTATAAGCTGCTCTGGAAGGCGGTTTACGGTTCTACATTGTGTGAGTACCTATTGTTTTGTATTTCTAATTTATATACATTATTGCCGTGTTTACTGTCTCCCGCGGGCATAAAACACTGCTTTTGAATAAAAAGAATCATAATTTATTTGGTAGCTTGTTACTTATTGTTCATCCGGAGTTGAGTAGAGTAATATAGGATCAACACCATTTTAAAGTAATCTAGTCGGCAAAATGGCCAATCGTCTAGCTTTGATCTTTATTGTGTTAGCTTCTTACCTATAAGCCATGCTTGTAGCTTTGTGTTATTCATCTAATTCGAGTAAATTAAAATTAAGATTTAAATGTTTAAACAAACAAAATATACTACTGAAAACTCAGTGGTTTTTTACAAGTAATGTAAACTAAATTATTCTTTACTATATCATTATTATTACTTTATTTGTTACTTAATAAAATAGTTAAAACTGCAATTTAGTATCCTATTTAAACCTCTTTGCATAAGTGGTACAGAAAAAAACAACTAAAGCTCAATGTCAATTACAGAGTTTTGAAACGGTAAAATATGTTGAATATTAAACCTGAAAATGACGATGCAGAAGAATACTCCGTTGAACCAAAACCGTTTGATGTGCTGTTCAAAAACAATGAAATATCTATAGTAGAGGATTATTTGGTTAAGAATGAAGTAGATGATACTTATGAGTAAGGCGATATTAATTACCATTTATTTTATCTTAAACAAAACTATTAAAATTTGTGCCTGATGGTATCAATATAGGCGTTTCGCTAACATTAAACTTATATTAGGAACCATTTGTTCATTTAATAATAGATTGATTGATTTAAAACTACATCTACCTCTTATCCATATAGAGATCCATTAAAATATTTAAAAAAACAAAATTGTAAACATTTTATTTGTGAGTGTGTTGTCTGCAGCACCACATTATGTTAGCGTACGTTTTGTACGATACTTACCGAGTTATTTATATAAATATATAGAAAACATTTTTACAATTATTTTTCATTCTTTCATTAAGTTAATAAAAAATGCGAATAAGTGTCATTTTTTATTACAAAAACTATATATTAAAATTTATGTTTTTTACTATTAGAATATACATTTAGAATGTATACTAAATTATCTTTATTATATCATTAGTAGACTATATTTGTTACTAAATAAAATAATTAAAATTGTGAATTTAGTTGTCCTACTATTCCTCTATGCATATATAGCACAGAAATACAACTAATGTTTAATGTCAATTATAGAGTTTTAAAGCGGTTTAATATATTGAAAATTAAACCTGAAAACGATGAAACAAAAGAAGAGTTGTTGGAAAAATCGTTTGAAGTCAATGAAAACAAACCGTTCGATATGCAGTTCTTAAACAATGAAATTTCTACAACAAATAAGTGTTTAGTAAAGAAGGAAGTCGATAATAATTATGAGTAAGGTTATTTTTATTACCATTTTTTTTTCTAAACCAAAACTTTAAAACTTTTGTAATTATGTTATCCTCCTCCATAAACCCATCAGTGGTATCGATGTTAGCGTTTCGCTATTATTTAACTTATATTAGGAACTGCTTGTTTATATAATAATATATTATTTTAAAACCGTATCTACCTTTTATCAATATAATGTTAAATCAAAGTATCAAAAAAACAAAATTGTGAAAACATTTAATTGTGGGTTTGATGTCCGGTCAACGTCTGCAGCATCGCATGATGTTAGCGTACGTTTGCGTTGGCATAAGAAGTACCGGTTTTTTTTATATACATATATAGAAAACTTTCATACATTAAAATAGAAAAAAAAAATGCGAACATGTGTCATTTTTTAAAATAAAATCTTAATGTTAACAGTTATAAAAAAAAAATAATGTAATAAGTAATGGGGTTATTTTATTTTTTATTAAATACATTTTTTAATTATCATAAATAAAAAATAAAAGTTCCTCATAGTAAAATACTTAAAACTTTATAAAAATATTATTAATTAGTTACATTTTGTTTTCTTTTTAAAGAGGTATTTATTATACGGATATGTCTCGTTTCTTATCTCTCATATTTTATTTCTAATATTATATCTCTACATTTTGTATCTACAATATCGTACATTTTATATCTTATCTATAATATCTCTAATCGCATATCTCTAATTTTTAGCCAGACATTAAAAATTATTTATCAGCTGTTTCATTCACAAAACATCCGCTTAATCGCGCCACACGCACACATTTTCCTCGATAGCGTTCAGCGTCATTCAAGCATTTTCTTAATGTCCCCAAGCCAAAAGACATATCCATGTCAAAAATATAGTTTAGCCGTTTATGAGAATTTATTATTATTTCTGTCAAGTTTAAGATTAAAAGACGTCGGTCATAAAAAGTCTCAAGGTACTCAATGTAAAAGTGGACTTTAGATAGAGTACACTTTTTAAGTTTTAAATCTTATGGCACTCGGATGTTTATTGTCCATATTCTAATAAATGTGAACGTTACATGTATTATGTAGGATAAGTTTAGGCAACTCGATCAAATAAAAATTGAGTAAAGAAGACTTTTGTATGTCATCTAAAATTAATCAAATTAATTCTTAAAAAGGATGCGTTGTATATTTAATATTAAAACTTGCTGTATAACATCAAAATATATTTTTCTTAAATTAATTTGTTTTGTTTCAAACGTGTTGCAGTATTCATTTTTCGTGTAAAACACAGTCCAATTGCGACCAATCTTACATCAAAATTCATAAAAGGATACATACCGGCGAGAAGCCCTTTAAATGCAATATTTGTGAAAAAAAATTTGGTCAAATATCTCACCTCAAAACTCATGAACGCATACACACCGCCGAGAAACCTTTTAAGTGCGATGTCTGTAAAAAAACATTCAGTCATCAATCTGCTCTCAAGAGACATGCACGTATTCATACCGGCGAGAAACCGTTTAAATGCGATGTCTGTGAAAAAACATTCAGTCATCAATCTGCTCTCAAGAGACATGCACGTATTCATACCGGCGAGAAACCGTTTAAATGCATTGTCTGTGAAAAAACATTCAGTCAACAAACTCATCTCAAGAACCATGCACGTATTCATACCGAAGAGAAACCCTTTAAATGCGATGTCTGTGAAAAATGTTTTAATATACAATCGAACCTCAAAGTTCATGAAAAAACACATTCCGGGGAGAAACCTTATAAATGCGTTGTCTGTGAAAAAACATTCGGTCAACAATCTGATCTCAAGAAACATGCACGTATACATACCGGCGAGAAACCATTTAAATGCGATGTCTGTGAAAAAACATTCAGTTTAAAGTCCTATCTCATAATTCATGAACGCATACATATTGGTGGGGTACGATACAAATGCTCAGCCTGTGACAAATCATATGGTCGCCAAGATACTCTCAAAAGGCATCAAGCAAAAGCACACGGCTCATAGTTTCATAAACCTTACGTGACTATTTGGCAGTTTTTCAAAATCGATTTGTTATTATTTTGCAATTTTTTTTACTTACGATTTATTTCAGATTTAGTATACTTTTATTAGTTTTCTTATAATATTTAATTTATTACTATCGGTTAACAGATCAATAACATAAGTATTAGTTTTTAATTTATTTTTTCGACGGATCACATGAATTATTTAGTATTTATATTTTTATAATGTATTTTTTAATTTTCATAATCTACACACACAATATGCTAAAAAATATTGTTACTATTCTTATTTTTTATTATAAAATGTCAGTAGTCTTTTTAGTTACAAATGGTTTTGAAGAGAATGGTTTATAATATATGTTAATTTGTATTTTAAAATTGATTTTTAATTTAAAATATTTGTTAATTTTTGAGCGTTGAATATGCGAACCATGTTTAAAATCAAAATAAAATATTTTATTAATTCGTCAACTATGATTACATTATGTTAGTTTCATTCATATTTTTAGAATAAGTTTTTCGTTTTTTAATTCGAAGAATTATTAAGATTGAACCTGACCATTATTAATAAATGTCATTCGGGAAAGTAAGGAGAATATGCCTACTTCAATATATACGTTTATTATTAAATAATTAGTAAAAATAATTTTGTTCAATATATTTGTGTGATTAGTTCCCAAGAAAACATAATACCATGTTTGAGAGTAATAACATTAGTTTTATATTGAGACTTTTTTTTTATAAACATCTTTTTTAAATAATTATTAAATATTGGAATTTTAAATGATTTATGTACATGGATAAATTATATGACCATAATGAACAAACTGTTTAAGTGTTCGTCAAATATCGTCTATGTTTGAAGAACTATTCGTAAGTGCCACTTTTGTTTGGGCATGCACCATTTTGACGTGGCTCAACATGTTCGTCTAAGACATCGGCTATCCGCCTCTTTGATTGTGACATATTTAATTTGACGGGTTGTTAAATTACTCCGCCTTGTTGAGGCTCGTTTAAGACAATTTAGTTAAAATGAAAAGTATATTTCACTAAGACTAATACAGTCTAATGGTTAAACACTTTTAGAAATTTAGTATAATTGTTTAGTGTTTTAAATCGTAAAATATAGAAGCATTTGAAAAAAAAAGGTTTTATTGTGTTATTTCTTTTAATAATCTTTGATACAAGAGTTTGGTATTTAATTTATTTGCCTCCGAAAATGCACGACAGTTAACCTTCACGCTACAAAGTACCTCCATCTGTGGCAATCACTCGTTATCAAACAAACGCACACTATCACAAATCTGTCCATACAATTTCTGCGTTGTATCGTGCACTGTGCAGTTTGCATTAAAATCACAATTGAAATAAAAGTTTTGATTTTTAATTAAGATTAAAATTTGTACACTCTGCTGAAGTTCTGTGAATCAAACTAGTGAAACAATTAGATTGAGCGCCCTAGGTACAATTGGTTTTCTGTATTGTCGCCACGGCCCCGCTTCGTGAGAATATCTAGATTTTAATCATAATTACTTGGTCGAATTCTGTGATAAATACCTAACGTACTGCGTTGTGTTTCTTTATTTCGTTTCAAGTTGCGTTACAATTGAGTTTTGTCTTGCATGTCAATAGTTTATTATAAGTTTTCAGTAGCAGCCCTGGAAAGCGGATTACGGTTCTACGTTGTGTGAGTACCTATTGTTTTGTATTTCTAATTTATATACATTATTGCCGTGTTTACTGTCTCCCGAGGACTTAAAACACTGCTTGTGAATAAAAAGAATCATAATTTATATTTGGTTGCTTATTACTTAATATTTATCCGGAGTTGAGCAGAGTTATATGGGATCAACACCATTTTTAATTAATCTAGTTGGCAAAATGGGCAATCGTCTAGCTTTGATCTTTATTGTGTTAGCTTCTTACCTATAAGTCATGCTTGTAATTTGTCAATTATAGAGTTTTGAAGCTGTATAATATGTTCAAAATTAAACCTGAAAATGACGATGCAGAAGAATACTCTGTTGAATAAACGTTCGGAGTCGTTGAACCAAAACCGTTAGATGTGCTGTTCAAAACCATTGAAATATCTACAACAGAGGAGTATTTGGTTAAGAATGAAGTCGATGATACTTATGAGTAAGGCGATATTCATTACCATTTTTTTTATCTTGAACAAAATTATTAAAACTTGTGCCTGATGGTATCAATATAAGAGTTTAACTAAGATTTAACTTATATTGGGAACCACTTGTTCATTTAATAATAGATTGATTGTTTTAAAACTACATCTACTTCTTATCAATATAAAAATACATTAAAATATTAAAAAAAAAAAAAAATTGTAAACATTTAATTTGTGGGTATGTTGTCTGCAGCACCACATTATGTTAGCGTAAGTTTTGTACGATACTTACCGAGTTATTTATATAAATATATAGAAAACATTTTTACAATTATTTTTCATTTTTTTATTAAGTTAATAAAAAATGCGAATAAGTGTCATTTTTTATTACAAAAACTATATATTAAAATTCATGTTTTTTTACTATCAGAAATTTCATTTAAGTTAAATAAACATTTTTTATGAATAGATTAGGCTATCTAATTTTTTTAAAATTTATAATATGATTAATCTTCGAGTTTAGAATGTAAACTAAATTATCTTTACTATATCATTATTAGACTATATTTGTTACTAAATAAAATAATTAAAATTGTGCAATTTAGTTGTCCAAATAAACCTCTTTGCATATATGGCACAGAAATACAACTAATGTTAAATGTCAATTATAGAGTTTTGAAGCGGTATAATATATTAAAAATTAAACCTGAAAATGACGATGCAGAAGAATGCTCCTTTGAAAAATCTAAACCGTTAGATGTGCTGTTCATAAACAATTCAATTTCTACAACAGAGGAGAATTTGGTAAAGAATGAAGTCGACAATACTTATGGGTAAGGTGATATTTATTAAAAAATAATTTTTATCTTAAATAAATTATTAACTGGTGTTTATGTTGTTCTCCTCTATACACCTAACGTTGTTATCCATGTTAGCGTTCTGCTATTAAACTTATATTAGGAACTACTTGCTAATATAATAATAGATTGTTTTATAACTGCATTTACCTCTTATCAACATATTGTTAAATCACAGTATAGAAAAAAAAAAAATTGTAAACATTAATTGGTGGGTATGATGACCGGTTTACATCTGCAGTATCGCATTATTGTTAGCGTACGTTAGCATGGGACTTAAATGTGTTGTACATATAAATGACAAAGATGGGTCACTCCACGTGAAATCATCTATTGGGTGGGTGACTATACTTCAAAATGTTTGACATTTGAACATACATTTTTTATAGATAAATTAAAAAA
>NW_026096188.1:6753-108611 GCF_023614345.1 Adelges cooleyi | reverse complement strand
TTTTATTTGGTTGCTTGTTAGTTATTTATCCGGAGTTGAGTAGAGTGATATGGGATCAACACCATTTTAAAGTAATCTAGTCGGCAAAATGGCCAATCGTCTAGCTTTAATTTTTATTGTGTTAGCTTCTTACCAATAAGTCATGCTTGTAGCTTTGTGTTATTTATCTAATTCGAGTAAATTAAAATTAAGTTTTAAATGTTTAAAAGAACAAAATATACTACTGAAAACTCAGTGGTTTTTACAAGTAATGTAAACTAAATTATTCTTTACTATATTATTATTATAACTTTATTTGTTACTTAATAAAATAGTTAAAACTGCAATTTAGTAGTCCTATTTAAACCTCTTTGCATAAGTGGTACAGAAAAACAACTAAAGTTCAATGTCAATTACAGAGTTTTGAAACGGTATAATATGTTGAATATTAAACCTGAAAATGACGATGCAGAAGAATACTCCGTTGATGTGCTGTTCAAAAACAATGAAGTATCTATAGTAGAGGATTATTTGGTAAAGAATGAAGTGGATGATACTTATGAGTAAGGCGATTTTTATTACTTTTTTTTATCTTGAACAAAACTATTAATACTTGTGCCTGATGGTATCAATATAAGAGTTTCGCTAACATTAAACTTATTTTAGGAGCCAATTGTTCATTTAATAATAGATTGATTGATTTAAAACTACATCTACCTCTTATCCATATAAAGATCCATTAAAAAATTAAAAAAAACAAATTTGTAAACATTTTATTTGTGGGTGTGTTGTCTGCAGCACCAAATTATGTTAGCGTAAGTTTTGTACGATACTTACCGAGTTATTTATATAAATATATAGAAAACATTTTTACAATTATTTTTCATTCTTTTATTAAGTTAAAAAAAAATGCGAATAAGTGTCATTTTTTATTACAAAAACTATATATTAAAATTCATGTTTTTTTTACTATCAAAAATTTCATTTATGTTAAATAGAAATTTTTTATGAATAGATTAGTTAATCTAATTTTTTTTGAATTTATTATATGATTAATTTTCGCATTTAGAATGTAAATTAAATTATCTTTATTATATCATTAGTAGACTTTATTTCTTACTAAATAAAATAATTAAAATTGTTCAATTTAGTTGTCCTACTAATCCTCTATGCATATATAGCACAGAAATACAACTAATGTTTAATGTCAATTATAGATTTTTGAAGCGGTTTAATTTATTGAAAATTAAACCTGAAAATAATGAAACAAAAGAAGAGTTGTTGGAAAAATCGTTTGAAGTCATTGATACTAAACCGTTAGATATGAAGTTCATAAACAATGAAATTTCTACAACAAATAAGTGTATAGTAAAGAATGAAGTCGACAATAATTATGAGTAAGGTTATTTTTATTACCATTTTGTTTTTCTTGAACAAAACATTAATACTTTTGTAATTATGTTATCCTCCTCCATAAACCCATCAGTGGTATCGATGTTAGCGTTTCGCTATTATTTAACTTATATTAGGAACTGCTTGTTTATATAATAATATATTTTTTTTAAACCGCATCTACCTCTTATCAATATAATGTTAAATCAAAGTATCAAAAAAACAAAATTGTGAAAACATTTAATTGTGGGTTTGATGTCCGGTCAACATCTGCAGCATCGCATGATGTTAGCGTACGTTTGCGTTGGCATAAGAAGTACAGGGTTTTTTGATATACATATATAGAAAACTTTCATACATTGAAATAAAAAAAAAATGCGAACCGGTGTCATTTTTTAAAATAAAATCTTAATGTTAACAGTTATAAAAAAAAAATAATGTATTAATGGGGTTTAGTTTAATTTTTATTAAATACATTTTTTAATTATCATAAATAAAAATTAAAAGTTGATAGAAAATTTTAATGAAATAGACTATAAGTAATGTCCTCATAGTAAAATACTTAAAACTTTATAAAAATATTATTAATTAGTTACATTTTCTTTACAAAGAGGTATTTATTATATGGATATGTCTCGTTTCTTATCTCTCATATTTTATTTCTAATATTATATCTCTACATTTTGTATCTACAATATCGTACATTTTATATCTTATCTATAATATCTCTAATCGCATATCTCTAATTTTTAGCCAGACATTAAAAATTATTTATCAGCTGTTTCATTCACAAAACATCCGCTTAATCGCGCCACACGCACACATTTCCCTCGGTAGCGTTCAGCGTCATTCAAGCATTTTCTTAATGTCCCTAAGCCAAAAGACATATCCATGTCAAAAATATAGTTTAGTCGTTTATGAGAATTTATTATTATTTCTGTCAAGTTTAAGATTAAAAGACGTCGGTCATAAAAAGTCTCAAGGTACTCAATGTAAAAGTGGACTTTAGATAGAGTACACTTTTTAAGTTTTAAATCTTATGGCACTCGGATGTTTATTGTCCATATTCTAATAAATGTGAACGTTACATGTATTATGTAGAATAAGTTTAGGCAACTCGATCAAATAAAAATTGAGTAAAGAAGACTTTTGTATGTCATCTAAAATTAATCAAATTAATTCTTAAAAAGGATGCGTTGTATATTTAATATTAAAACTTGCTGTATAACATCAAAATATATTTTTCTTAAATTAATTTGTTTTGTTTCAAACGTGTTGCAGTATTCATTTTTCGTGTAAAACACAGTCCAATTGCGACCAATCTCACCTCAAAACTCATGAACGCATACACACCGCCGAGAAACCTTTTAAGTGCGATGTCTGTGAAAAAACATTCAGTCATCAATCTGCTCTCAAGAGACATACACGTATTCATACCGGCGAGAAACCATTTAAATGCGATGTCTGTGAAAAAACATTCAGTCATCAATCTGCTCTCAAGAGACATGCACGTATTCATACCGGCGAGAAACCGTTTAAATGCGTTGTCTGTGAAAAAACATTCAGTCAACAAACTCATCTCAAGAACCATGCACGTATTCATACCGAAGAGAAACCCTTTAAATGCGATGTCTGTGAAAAATGTTTTAATATACAATCTAACCTCAAAGTTCATGAAAGAACACATACCGACGAGAAACCATTTAAATGCGATGTCTGTGAAAAAACATTCAGTTTAAAGTCCTATCTCATAATTCATGAACGCATACATATTGGTGGGGTACGATACAAATGCTCAGCCTGTGACAAATCATATGGTCGCCAAGATACTCTCAAAAGGCATCAAGCAAAAGCACACGGCTCATAGATTCATAAACCTTACGTGACTATTTGGCAGTTTTTCAAAATCGATTTGTTATTATTTTGCAATTTTTTTTACTTACGATTTATTTCAGAGTTAGTATACTTTTATTAGTTTTCTTATAATATTTAATTTATTACTATCGTTTAACAGATCAATAACATAAGTATTAGTTTTTAATTTATTTTTTCGACGGATCACATGAATTATTTAGTATTTATATTTTTATAATGTATTTTTTAATTTTCATAATCTACACACACAATATGCTAAAAAATATTGTTACTATTCTTATTTTTTATTATAAAATGTTAGTAGTCTTTTTAGTTACAAATGGTTTTGAAGAGAATGGTTTATAATATATGTTAATTTGTATTTTAAAATTGATTTTTAATTTAAAATATTTGTTAATTTTTGAGCGTTGAATTATGCGAACCGTGTTTAAAATCAAAATAAAATATTTTATTATTTCGTCAATTATGATTACATTATGTTAGTTTCATTCATATTTTTAGAATAAGTTTTTCGTTTTTTTAATTCGATGAATTATTAAGATTGAACCTGACCATTATTAATAAATGTCATTCGGGAAAGTAAGGAGAATATGCCTACTTCAATATATACGTTTATTATTAAATAATTAGTAAAAATAATTTTGTTTAATATATTTGTGTGATTAGTTTCCAAGAAAACATAATACCATGTTTGAGAGTAATAATATTAGTTTTATATTGAGACTTATATTGGATTTTTTAAAAAAAAAATTTTCAAATAATTACTATAATATTGGAATTTTAAAAGATTTATGTAAATGGATAAATAATATGACTATAATAAACAATCTGTTCAAGAGTTCGTCAAATATCGTCTATGTTTGAAGAACTATTCGTAAGTGCCACTTCTGTTTGGGCATGCACCATTTTGACGTGGCTCAACATGTTCGTCTAAGACATCGGCTATCCGCCTCTTTGATTGTGACATATTTAATTTGACGGGTTGTTAAAATACACCGCCTTTGTTGAGGCTCATTTAAGACAACGTAGTTAAAATAAAAAGTATATTTCACTAAGACTAATACAGTCTAATAGTTAAACACTTTTAGAAATATAGTATAATTGTTTAGTGTTGTTAAATCGTAAAATATAGAAGTATTTGAAAAAAAAAAGGTTTTATTGTGTTATTTCTTTTAATAAGCTTTGATACAAGAGTTTGGAATTTAATTTATTTGCCTCCTAAAATGCACGACAGTTTACCTTCACGCTACAAAGTACCTCCATCTGTGGCAATCACTCGTTATCAAGCCAACGCACACTATCACAAATCTGTCCATACAATTTCTGCGTTTTCGTACACTGTACATTATTATAATGAATTTTTTAATTTTAACAATCTACACACACAATATGCTAAAAAATATTGTTACTATTCTTATTTTTTATTATAAAATGTTAGTAGTCTTTTTTAGTTACTGATGGTTTTTAAGAAAAATTGTTTATAGTATATGTTAATTTGTATTTTAAAATTGATTTTTAATTTAAAATATTTGTTTATTTTTATGCGTTGAATTATGTGGACCATGTTTAAAATTCAAAATAAAATGTATTATTATTCCGTCAACTATGATTATATTATGTTAGTTTCATTCATATTTTTTAGAATAAGTTTTTCGTTTTTTAATTCGAAGAATTATTAAGTTTGAACGACAGTAAACCAAACCTGACCATTATTAATAAATGTCATTCGGGAAATAGAGGAGAATATGCCTACTTCAATATATACGTTTATTATTAAATAATTTTGTTCAATATATATGTGTGATTAGTTCCCATGAAAACATAATACCGTGTTTGAGAGTAACAACATTAGTTTTATATTGAGATTTATATTGGATTTTTTATAAACATTTTTTTCAAATAATTACTATAATATTGGAATTTTAAAAGATTATGTAAATGGATAAATTATATGGCTATAATAAACAATCTGTTTAAGTGTTCGTCAAATATCGTCTATGTTTAAAGAACTTTTCGCAAGTGCCACTTTTGTTTGGGCATGCACCATTTTGACGTGGCTAAACATGTTCGTCTAAGACATCGGCTATCCGCCTCTTTGATAGTGATATATTTACTTTGACGGGTTGTTAAATTACTATGTCTATGTTGAGGCTCGTTTAAGGCAGTGTAGTTAAAATGAAAAGGATATTTCACTTAGACTAATACAGTCTAATGGTTAAAGACTTTTAGAAATATAGTATAATTGTTTATAGTTTTTAAATAATGCATTTGGGAAAAAAAAGGTTTTATTGTGTTATTTCCTTTAAAAAGCTTTGATACAAGAGTTTGGAATTTAATTTATTGGCCTCTTAAAATGCACGACAGTTTACCCTCACGCTACAAAGTACCTCCATCTGTGGCAATCACTCGTTATTAAACAAACGCACACTATCACAAATCTATCCATACAATTTCTGCGTTGTATCGTGCACTGTGCAGTTTGAATTAAAATCACAATTGAAATAAAAGTTTTGATTTTTTATTAAGTTTAATATTTGTACACTGTGCTGAAGTTCTGTGAATCAAACTAGTGAAACAATTAGATTGAGCGCCCTAGGTACAATTGGTTTTCTGTATTGTCGCCACGGCCCCGCTTCGTGAGAATATCTAGATTTTAATCATAATTACTTGGTCGAATTCTGTGATAAACATCTAACGTACTGCGTTGTGTTTCTTTATTTCATTTCAAGTTGCGTTACAATTGAGTTTTGTCTTGCATGTCAATAGTTTATTATAAGTTTTCAGTAGCAGCCCTGGAAAGCGGATTACGGTTCTACGTTGTGTGAGTACCTATTGTTTTGTATTTCTAATTTATATACATTATTGCCGTGTTTACTGTCTGCCGCGGACTTAAAACACTGCTTTTGAATAAAAAGAATCATAATTTATTTGGTGGCTTGTTACTTATTATTTATCCGGAGTTGAGTAGAGTAATATGGGATCAACACCCTTTTTAATTAATCTAGTTGGCAAAATGGGCAATCGTCTAGCTTTGATCTTTATTGTGTTAGCTTCTTACCTATAAGTCATGCTTGTAATTTGTCAATTATAGAGTTTTGAAGCTGTATAATATGTTCAAAATTAACCTGAAAATGACGATGCAGAAGAATACTCTGTTGAAAAAACGTTCGGAGACGTTAAACCAAAACCGTTAGATGTGCTGTTCAAAACCAATGAAATATCTACAACAGAGGAGTATTTGGTTAAGAATGAAGTCGATGATACTTATGAGTAAGGCGATATTTATTACCTTTTTTTTTATCTTGAACAAAACTATTAAAACATGTGCCTGATGGTATCAATATAAGAGTTTCGCTAACATTAAACTTATTTTAGGAGCCAATTGTTCATTTAATATTAGTTTGATTGTTTTAAAACTACATCTACCTCTTATCAATATAAAAATCCATTAAAATATTAAAAAAAAAAAAAAATTGTAAACATTTAATTTGTGGGTATGTTGTCTGCAGCACCACATTATGTTAGCGTAAGTTTTGTACGATACTTACCGAGTTATTTATATAAATATATAGAAAACATTTTTACAATTATTTTTCATTTTTTTATTAAGTTAAAAAAAATGCGAATAAATGTCATTTTTTATTACAAAAACTATATATTAAAATTCATGTTTTTTTACTATCAGAAATTTCATTTAAGTTAAATAGACATTTTTTATGAATAGATTAGGCTATCTAATTTTTTTAAAATTTATAATATGATTAATCTTCGAGTTTAGAATGTAAACTAAATTATCTTTATTATATCATTAGTAGACTATATTTGTTACTAAATAAAATAGTTGAAATTGTGCATTTAGTTGTCCTATTAAACCTCTTAGCATATATGGCACAGAATTACAACTAATGTTAAATGTCAATTATAGAGTTTTGAAGCGGTTTAATATATTGAAAATTAAACCTGAAAATGATGAAACAGAAGAAGAGTTGTTGGAAAAATCGTTTGAAGTCAATGAAACTAAACCGTCTGATATGCAGTTCATAAACAATGAAATTTCTACAACAAATAAGTGTTTAGTAAAGAATGAAGTCGACAATAATTATGAGTAAGGTTATTTTTATTACCATTTTGTTTTTCTTGAACAAAACTTTAATACTTTTGTAATTATGTTATCCTCCTCCATAAACCCATCAGTGGTATCGATGTTAGCGTTTCGCTATTATTAAACTTATATTAGGAACTGCTTGTTAATATAATAATATATTATTTTAATTAAAACCGCATCTGCCTTTTATCAATATAATTTTAAATCAAAGTATCAAAAAATGAAGAAAAAAAATGAAAAAAATGAAGCGATTACATATAATTTTTAATATATAAATATATATATATATATATAAATATAGTATAATAATTAATATCTTCTCTACAAAATCATAAACTATTAAGTAAGATAGCATTATTGTTTTTTTTCTTAATAGGTCGATGAAGTAGTGTAAATTTAATGATACATCTATTGAATTATTCAATGAGGTGGTCTATCTTAAGATATACGCTATAATAAAAAAGATGTTCATTAAAAAAAAAAATTTCAAAAATGATCTCTACGGGTATTAAATAGTAAAAAAAAACTGTTAGTTTCCACGCTATCCACGTCGATACATCGACACATGAAAAAAAAAAAGGTGTGATTTTTTAAAATAAATACTTAATGTTAACAGTTATAAAAAAAATTATGTAATAAGTAATGGGGTTTTGTTTAATTTTTATTAAATACATTTTTTAATTATCATAAATAAAATATAAAAGTTGAACAGAAAATTTTAATGAAATAGACTTTAAGTAATGTCCTCATAGTAAAATACTTAAAACTTTTTAAAAATAATTATTAATTAGATACATTTTGTTTTCTTTTCAAGGAGGTATTTATTATATGGATATGTCTCGTTTCTTATCTCTTATATTTTATTTCTAATATTTTATCTCTAAGTTTGTATCTACAATATCGTATATTTTATATCTTATCTTATCTATAATATCTCTAATTTTTAGCCAGACATTAAAAATTATTTATCAGCTCTTTCATTTACAAAACATCCTCTTAATAGCGCCACACGCAAAGATTTTTTTAATGTCCCCGATCCAAAAGCCATATCCATGTTAAAAATTAAGTTTAGTCGTTCAATGTGAAACTTTTATTTCTGCCGAGTTAAGGGTTAAAAGAAGTCGGTCATTAAAAAGTCTCAAGGTACTCAATGTAAAAGTAGACTAAAAACATAGTAGACTTTCTAGATTTTAAATGTTATGTTATTCTGACGTTTATTATCCTTATTTTAACAAATGTGAACGTTACATTGTATTTTATAGGATAAGTTTAGGCTACTCAATCAAATAAAATTGCCTTAATAGTAGATTATTGTATGTCATGTAAAATCAATAAAATTAATTCTTAAAAATGATACGTTGTACATTTAATATTAGTAATATTAATACTTGCTGTATAATATCAAAATATATTTGTCTTAAATTAATCTATTATGTTCCATACATGTTGCAGTATTAATTTTCCGTGTAAAGCGACCGATACCTCAAACAATACAAAAACCATGGATTGCAGTTTGAACAAAACTATAGAAAACGATTCTGAGAAAAACATACACAAATTACGTCGGTTCGACTGCAATATATGTCAAAGGAGTTTATAACCAAAAGTAATATAATCCGGCATATTGCGAAATCACATTCTAGTACTTCCATTGAAAAGAAAGCACCTCAAAAAAATAAAGTCAATCATCGTAACAGCAGAATCAAAAAGTATACTCAAAACAAATATGGTCTATTTAATTGTGGTATTTGTGTGAAAACTTTTTCATCAAAATCAAACCTGAGAAGACACTGGCGCATACATACTGGCGAGAAACCCTATAAATGCGATGACTGTATAAAAAGATTTGGTCAGATATCTCACCTCAAGATTCATGAACGCATACATACTGGTGAGAAACCTTATAAATGCGTTGTCTGTGAAAAAACCTCCATTCAATATTCTGATCTCAAGAGACATGCACGTGTACATACCGATGAGAAACCATATAAATGCGTTGTCTGTGAAAAAACATTCAAACGACAAATTCATCTCAAGTACCATGCACGTATTCATACCGGCGAGAATCCGTTTAAATGCGATGTCTGTAAAAAAACGTTTGGTAGACAACATCACCTCAAAGCTCATGAACGCATACATACTGGTGAAAAACCGTTTAAATGCGATGTCTGTGAAAAAACCTTCATTCAACATTCTGATCTCAAGAGACATACACGTATACATAATGGCGAGAAACCTTTTAAATGCGATATCTGTAAAAAAACATTTGTTCTACAATATCACCTCAAAGCTCATGAACGCATACACACCGGAGAGAAACCCTTTAATGCGATGTCTGTGAAAAATGTTTTAATAGACAATGTAACCTCAAAACTCATAAAAGAACACACACCGGAGAAAAACCTTTCAAATGCAATGTCTGTGAAAAAACATTTGGTAGACAAGCTCACCTAAAAACTCATGAACGCATACACACCGGAGTTAAACCTTTTAAATGCAATTGCTGTGAAAAAACATTTGGTGTCCAGTCTTCACTCAACACTCATGAAAGAACACATACCGGCGAGAAACCATTTAAATGCGTTGTCTGTGGAAAACCGTTCATTCAACAATATCACCTTAAGAGACATGCACGTATACATATTGGTGGGTTACGACACAAATGCTCAGTCTGTGATAAATCATATGGTCGCCAAGATTCTCTCAAAAGTCTTCAAGCAAAAGCACACGGCGCATAGATTCATAAACCTCACGTGGCTATTTGGCAGTTTCAAAATAGTTTTTCAAAAATCGATTTGTTAATTTTTTGCAAATTTTTTACTTAGGATTTATATCAGATATATTATATTTTTATTAGTTTTCTTATCATTATTAAATATTATAACTGATTATTATCATACACACTTGCACAAAGGTATTTAGTGAAACCAATGTGTTTTATACGTTTTTAACGTGTACTCAACATGTTATATAATTTGGCAATTTAGTTTTACTGTTAAATTGAGTAACTTAAGACTGAAAACTTTACCAATAGATACCAATGTATTTAGTATTTACATTTAGTGTTAATTGGTAGAAACATATGTACCCATATAAGTTTACTTTTTATTCTTGACTAAAATGAACAAATATGTGCTTAAATCGAAAACTGTGTAAATAAATATTACCAATAAACTGTTATAATTATATAGCATATGTTAATATTATTTAAAAATGATTTCAGAACACTTCTGCATAATTAAGATATTTTCGAGTTTAAGTAAGAGACTTTAGATAGAGTACACTTTTTAATCTTCAAATCTTATGGCACTTGGATGTTTATTGTCCATATTCTAATAAACGTGAACGTTACATTGTATTTTATAGGATAAGTTTAGGTAACTCGATCAAATAAAAATTGCCTTAATAGTAGATCATTATATGTCATGTAAAATCAATAAAATTAATTCTTAAAAATGATGCGTTGTACATTTAATATTAGTAATACTAATACTAAAATTGGTTACGTAAGAAGTTGTTTACTTAAACATAATATTAAGGTGTAGAGTGACAATAACTTCACATGCGAGGCATGTATTATGGGTAAACATAGTAGAAAATCATTTCAAAGTCGTACGGACAAATCACAAAAAGTGGGAGAATTAATATTTACTGATCTTTGTGGACCTTTCCAGACAGATTCTCTAGGCGGGTCAAAATATTATCTTGTTTTTAAAGATGATTTTTCACACTTTAGAACTGTATATTTCTTAAAACATAAAAATGAAGTTAAAGACAAACTTGAATTGTTTATTAAATGTTTTAAAAATGAGACAGGTAATAAAATAATAGCAATACGTTCGGACAACGGCGGAGAGTTTGTTAATAAACAGGTTTTAGGAATATTTATCAAGTATGGAATCCGTCATCAGAAAACAATAGCCTACACACCACAACAGAATTCTTCAGAACGCGAAAATCGTACGTTGGTGGAGGCTGGTCGATCAATTTTATATTCCAGAAATATGGATTTATCATTATGGGCAGAAAGTATATCATACGCTAATTATACTTTGAATCTCACAGGTAAAAGCTCAATTAATAATAAAAATCTATATGAGTTGTATTATAATAAATTGCCTGACATAAGTCACTTAAGAGTTTTTGGAACTAAAGTGTATGTACATGTACCCAAGGAAAAACGTCAAAAGTTAGATGCATGACGAGAATGAATGACGAGCTTAAGTCATTAACTGAAAATAAAACGTGGGAACTTGTCGACAGACCGATAAATAAAAGTGTTTTAAACAATATGTGGGTATTTAAAATTAAGTACAATGTAAATGGTCAAGTCGAGAGATTTAAGGCGCGTTTGGTGGTTAACGGGTCAAGACAAAAACCAGGCGTAGATTTTGGAGAAGTTTTTAGTCCAGTATGCCGATATGAAAGCATACGTACAATATTAGCGGTTTCTGCGGCTAAGAAACTTGAACTCAAACAATTCGACCTGAAAACGGCATTTCTTCATGGAGAATGAGATGAAGAATTTTACATCGATCAACCATTGGGTTTTAATGACAACTCGGGTGAGTATGTAGATTACGTAACTGTTTGTACGGATTAAAACAATCACCAAGAAATTGGAATTTTAGATTTAGACATTTTCTAGAAAAATATAATCTTAATCCAACTGATTCAGATCCATGTGTGTATATAAATCATAATAATAATGAAATAGTTATTTTAGCTATATTCGTCGATGATGGTTTAATTGCTTCAAACAGTATTGCAAAATCACAAGAACTCATTTCAAGTTTACAACAAGAGTTTCAAATCACACAAGGAGATTTAGATAATTTCCTAGGTATGTCAATAGAGAAACAAAATGATGGTTCATTATTCATTCATCAGGCCAAGTATGCAAATAATATTATTGAAAGATTTAATATGAATAATTCTAAAGAAGTTTCTGTCCCCATATCTCGAACAGACACGTCATTCGATAACACAGATACGCAGGCATTACAGCCAGGTAATAATTTTTATAGACAAGCAGTAGGGTCACTGTTATTTCTGTCACAAGTAACAAGACCGGATTTAGCGTTTACACTTAATTATGCAAGTCGTTTTCTTGCAAAACCTACAAATGCACACTGGCAAATGGTCAAGCGTATAATGCGTTATGTTAAACATACATTAGATTATGGTTTGTGTTATAAATCAGATGATAATTTATTTTTGAGTGTCTACAGCGATTCGGATTATGCCGGCGACATTCAAACACGAAGATCTACTTCGGAACATTTATTTGTTGCGGGACCTTGTACAATAGAGTGGAATTCACAACGTCAAGCATCAGTTACTCTGAGTTCAACTGAATCTGAGTTCGTCGCCAGCTGCGAATCGATAAGAAGTTTAATTTGGTTTAAAAGATTGTTAACTGAATTAACTAATGAAAAGGGATTGTATAAACCTATTTTGTATATAGATAATCAAAGTACAATTCGTTTGATTAGGAATGCAGTTTTTCACAAGAGGTCAAAACATATTGATGTTCGTTATCATTTCATTCGGGAGAAGTTTGAAGAAGGTGTATTTGAACTGCAGTACAAAGAAACAGAAAACCAACTAGCTGACATCTTCACGAAGCCATTAGCCAAGGACAGACTTGAAAAGTTACGGTCAATCATAGGCGTGAAGAGGATCACAGAAGATCAATATAGTGTTAAGAAAATATTAATTAAGGGGGTGTGTTGGAATAATAATTAATATTCTATATATCAAGAAGTATTTCACAATATATAAATATGTTGTTTATCTGTATAATAAAAATACGTAGTTGTTAACCAGGAAATGTTATAGAAAAACAAAGTTGTTTTTGTAAGCACACGTGTGTCTGTAGACGCGTGCAACCTTGTGGGTTAATATAAATAGTATTTGGTCTAAGGGCTCGGGGCTCAGTATTTCTATTCAGTCTATACATATTACTATTGTAATATGTATAAACTGAATAGAACTATTGTTTCACTGTGTTGTATATATTCTATGTATAATATATCTATTATTGTAATAACTTTATTTGTGTTGAATACTTGATTATCATCACTACTCGCACTCTGATACTATATGTATGTATAGTATTACAACATATTGTTTATAAAAAATATAATTTTTTATAAAAAAAAACCTTTGATCAGGCACTAGTTTTTTATGCTTTTAATAAGCTATATAAATTTCATTCAATCTGTGAAGTAGTTTTTGAATTACAGTGGTCACCGTCTTTGAAGAAATAGTTTCGAGAAAAAACTTATTTGAAAAGTTTTATACTCGATTCATGTATACAAAAATAAATTATTTAATTACTTACATCGAGTTATCTATTCCTTTGATTAACATAAAATTTTCAGATAATATTTTCAAGACATCATACTTTAAGAAAATACAAATTAAAAAGGTAGGTGTCTTCTAAAACAATAAAACCCATCACATTCATCAGTATGGCTGATTTCTGTACATATCTTATTTTCATGACGACATATAATAAGACAATTCCTATGCCTAGCTATTCCTATTAATTTATTTTATTCATATTATTGAATATAATTAATATTGTTTATTTGGGTCATGGATAAGTAATAAATATTATATAACCTTATATGGTATTATAAGTGTACACTGATGAAATCATGAGTAATATTTAAGTTGTTTATACAAGGACCAATTACGTCTGTAACCTAGATTGTATAGTATATAAGACATAGTATTAAGGTGTTGGATTTACCATTCTATTACGGCTGCTGTTATAATTGAAACGTACGTTGTATATATATTATTCTCTATACTGTGTGTGTTTTTATATTTAATAGTATTGTGTTAAACATATTATTGTTGTGTTTTATTTTCTACTTAAATACTAACTTCCACCAAGATATACAGGCGTATATCGCAATAGGTTATTGGCCCAGACACATAGTCTCAGGCACAACAGTGGAGTATCAGAAGGCTAAGTATTTTATGTAGTTAAAATTCACTTATTCCAATTGTTCAGTAAGTACTATTTTTAAGTACGTTATCTTTTAACTATGGACGAGTCACTGAAGATTACAAAGCTGAGTAACTCGGAAGGCTGGACACTTTGGAAGTTTCAAATGAAGGTAATAATTAATTCATTTGAGGTAAGCGGTATAATTACAGGAGATTATAAAAAGCCAGTATATACAATAGCAACCTCCGAGAAAGAAGAGGATGCCAAGAAAAGGTTTCAGTTAGAACGAATAGCGTGGTCAAGGGCTGATAGTAAATGTCAAAGATTAATCGTCACGTCATTGGAAAATGGACCGTTACAATATTTGCTAAATTGTAGTACAGCATATGATATGTGGAACAAATTATTAAGTATCTACGAGCAAAAATCTGAAGCAGGTATACATTTATTACAAAATAAATTTTTCAGTTATGTAAAAGAGCCTACAGATGACATTTCGACGCATATCAGCAAACTACAGAATCTTCAAAACCAACTCGCTCTATCGGGAGAGAAAATCTCTGACAATATGTTGCTAACTAAAATTCTTATGACTTTACCGCCATCTTATAAACATTTTTACAGTGCATGGGACAGTGTACCTCAAGCAAGTAAAAATTTAAATGAACTTACATCTCGGTTGTTAATAGAAGAATCGAGAATGTCTCAAGGAGGTTCAGAAGTTGAAGCAGAGGAATCCAATGCTTTGACTGTCAAAAGATTTCAAAAGAAATTTTTTAAGAAGAATGGTGGTAATGTTGGTAATGAACGTAATTTTAGTAATAATAATACTAAAAAGATAGGTCCCTGTTTTTGGTGCAAGAAACTAGGTCATCTCAAGAAAGACTGCAAGAAGTATCAAAAGTACCAGAAGGATCAGGGTGAGGCGAAATCAGATTCGCCAAGTACAAGTTTAACAGGTCAAGCGTTCTATAGTGAATCTTTGGTTACTGATCGCAAAGAGAA
This sequence comes from Adelges cooleyi, assembly GCF_023614345.1. Lineage (NCBI taxonomy): Eukaryota > Metazoa > Arthropoda > Insecta > Hemiptera > Adelgidae > Adelges > Adelges cooleyi. Next base: position 93,291 of record NW_026096188.1, on the reverse strand, counting down.
TCAATGGTATTTGGATTCAGGAGCTACTGAACACATGACAAGCAACAGAGAGTGGTTTGTGAACTATAAAAAATTCAGGTCGCCAGTGGAAATAATGATTGGCGATGGTACAAATTTACAGGCAGAAGGTTCGGGAAATATTAACATAATATGTTATGTGGGAAATAACATGAATACAAATTATTTGTCTAATGTGTTATATGTACCAAATTTAAAGTATAATTTATTTAGTACGGGCAAAGCATTAGATAAAGGTTTAAAAATGGAATCAGATAGTAAAAAGTGTATTTTTTTGAAAAACAATAAGGTCGTTTGCACTGGTGAACGCAAAAACGGGTTATACAATATGAACATTGAGATTGTACAACAAATAGCCGACGACATGACATTGACCGAGCAAGGTAACGGACAAATGGAAGTGAATGCGGCAATCGCGGATTCCATTCAACTTTGGCATGAACGACTAGGGCATCAATGTAAACAGTACGTAAAATCTTGTTTGCTAAAACATAATATAAATGTAAGCGGTGATTGGAACCAGTTTTTTTGCGATAATTGTGTTATTGGGAAGCAAACGAGAAAGCCATTTAAGAGTCGTTCGACTACATCGGGTAAAACCGGAGAGTTAATTTATGCAGATTTATGCGGACCGTTTGAAAAAATTTCTCTGGGCGGGTCCCAATATTTTGTATTGTTCAAGGATGATTACACACATTATCGGACGGTCTTTTACTTGAAAAATAAAAATGAGGTCCAAAATAAATTAGAGTTATTTATAAGATCTGTTAAAAATGATTCTGGGAATAAAGTAAAAGCTTTTAGAAGTGATAATGGTTTAGAGTTTGTTTCTAAAGAAGTAACAAGTATTTTGCAGAAATATGGCATTCGACATGAAAAAACAATAGCGTACACACCAGAGCAAAATTCTGGGGCGGAACGTGAAATGAGAACTATTGTGGAAGCAGCACGAACATTACTTCATTCAAAGAAGATGGACTTATCATTTTGGGCAGAAGCAGTTAATACATCAGTGTATGTACTCAATCTTACTGGTAAGAGTACTGTTGAAGGTAAAAGTCCATATGAGCTTTATTTTAACAAAGAACCAGATATAAGGCATTTAAGGGTATTTGGAACAGAAATGTATGTTCATATTCCAAAGGCTAAGAGACGAAAATGGGACGCTAAAAGTAAATTGTGTATTTTTGTCGGGTATTCTTTAGATAAACGTGGATATAGGGCTTATTGTCCAAAAACTAAAACTATAAGAGATTATAGAGATGTTGTGTTTAAAAAGAAATAAATACTAATGAATTAACATTTAGCGAAAATGTAAGTCAAGATTATAATGTCGACGAGGAAACACCTCAGGCGGTAGAGGTACAACCAGAAAAACAACTCGAAGTCACGCCAACAGAACTACCAAGTTACAATCTTCGCGATCGAGGTCAATTGCGTAAACCGGCCAGATATGCATGTATTACGTCGTGTATTACAGAACCGATTAACTATAAAGAAGCTGTGAGCTGTCAGAATAAAAATGATTGGATTTTAGCCATGGACGACGAGATAAATTCATTGCATACTAATGACACCTGGACGTTGGTGCCAATTCCAGAAGGAAAGCAAGTATTAAATAATTCATGGGTTTACAAAATCAAGTACAATGGTAACGGGCAGGTTGATCGATTTAAGGCTCGATTAGTTGTTAACGGGTCTCGACAGATACATGGGATAAATTATAACGAAACATTTTCACCTGTAGTTAGATTTGAATCTATTAGAACAATTTTAGCCATTAGTGCGGCTCAGAAATTGGAATTATGCCAATTTGACATTCGTACAGCATTTCTATATGGTATGTTGGAAGACGAACTGTATATGGAACAACCGATCGGATATGACGACAATTCAGGACGGGTCTGCAAATTACGTAAGTCGTTATATGGATTAAAACAATCTCCACGGTGTTGGAATACACGGTTTAAGAATTTCCTTTTGCAATTCAATTTAAATCAAAGTAAATATGATTCGTGTGTTTTCACTAATCATGATAATAATGAAAAATTGATTTTAGCTATTTTTGTTGATGATGGTCTTATTGCGTCGGACAATAAGACAAAAATACGGGTGTTGTTGTCCAAATTAGAAAAAGAATTTGAAGTTAAACATGGTAATTTAGAATATTTTCTAGGAATGGGAGTTAAGAAATTAGATGATGGATCATTATTTATTAATCAAACTAATTATTCTAGAAATATTATTAAACGATTTAACATGTTAGATGCAAAGGATATCTCATTACCCATTGATAAATCAACGACATTGGATGTTCACACGGATTCGATAGTACTAAAAGAAGATCAAGTACCGTATCGAGAAGCAGTGGGAAGTTTATTATTCCTGTCACAATTAACAAGACCAGATTTGGCATTTGCAGTTAATTTTGCATCACGATTTTTGACAAAACCAACTAATGCTCATTGGTTGATGGTCAAACGCATTATACGTTACGTTAAACATACAATTGATTATGGATTGGTGTATAAATCTGATAATAATTTAGATTTAAGAATATTTACAGATTCTGATTATGCTGGAGATTTAGAAACAAGGAGATCAACTTCGGGACATCTATTCATGTTGGGTTCATCTACAATATCTTGGCAAGCTCAACGTCAAGCAACGGTCTCTCTTAGCAGTACGGAAGCGGAGTTCATTGCAGCGTCGGACATTACAAAAGGACTAATTTGGTTTAAAAGTTTCTTACGAGAACTCACTAATAATAATATGTATGATAAACCTACATTATTCATTGATAATCAAAGTACCATTCGTTTAGTTAAAAATCCGGAGTTTCATCGAAAAACCAAGCACATCGATGTACGATATCATTTCATTCGTGAAAAATATGAAGAAGGTCAATTCGAAGTTCAATACATAAACACAGAAGAAATGTTGGCAGATATCTTCACAAAAGCACTTCCAAAGGACAGATTTGGGATGATTCGATCAAGCATCGGAATACAGAAGATATCACAGTAGAATAAGTTAATTTAAGGGAATATTAATTAAGGGGGTGTATTGAATATAATTAATATTGTTTATTTGGGTCATGGATAAGTAATAAATATTATATAACCTTATATGGTATTATAAGTGTACACTGATGAAATCATGAGTAATATTTAAGTTGTTTATACAAGGACCAATTACGTCTGTAACCTAGATTGTATAGTATATAAGACATAGTATTAAGGTGTTGGATTTACCATTCTATTACGGCTGCTGTTATAATTGAAACGTACGTTGTATATATATTATTCTCTATACTGTGTGTGTTTTTATATTTAATAGTATTGTGTTAAACATATTATTGTTGTGTTTTATTTTCTACTTAAATACTAACTTCCACCAAGATATACAGGCGTATATCGCAATACATATATATATATATATATATATATATATATATATATATATATATATATATATATATATATATATATATATATATATTGCCCCCCCTGTTTAGGACTTCTGTATCCGCCCTTGGTGGGGGGCCTAAGTATTCTAACACAATTAGCGAAAAGTGTGTCCATGGGGGATAAAGCCTAAGGTAAACTCATTTATTAATTTTATAGGATGTCGATGAAGGTATATTTCACTAAGACTAATACAGTCTAATGGTTAAACACTTTTAGAAATTTAGTATAATTGTTTAGTGTTTTAAATCGTAAAATATAGAAGCATTTGAAAAAAAAAGGTTTTATTGTGTTATTTCTTTTAATAATCTTTGATACAAGAGTTGGGAATTTTATTTCTTTGCCTCCTAAATTGCAAGACCGTTTACCTCCACGCTACAAAGTACGTCCATCTGTAGCAATCACTTGTTATCACACAAACACACACTATCTGTCCATATCATTTGTGCGTCGTCAGTTAGTATCACCACCTACTCTACCGCAGTGTCGGTTGGTACCACTACCTACCGTACCACCTACTGCGCCGGGTGTAGCGTTAAGACGCCGGCCCAGCTGCTAGCCAGCTGCCATCTTCGGTCCGCCAATCGATAATCTCGCACGACATCGTCTACACGCTCGGCGTCTTTTTTACAAGCAGACATTCTGTTAATTACTTGTGTCGAATCTTGTTCGTTAATAATTTGTAATCTTGTCCCTGATTTGTTAATAACTTTGTGCTGTACACGTTAGGTAAATATACAAGCTGTTATATTTAAATAAATAAAACTGCCAATTTGTTTGCAGTATTAGTGCCACGGGTCCGATTCGTGAACATCTCTAGATTTCAATCATAATAACTTGGTCGAATTCTGCGATAAATACCCTTAGTATTGCGTCGTGTTTCGTTATTTCGTTACAATTGTGTTTTGTCTTGCATGTCAATAATTTATTAGAAGTTTTTAATAGCAGCTCTGGAAGGCGGTTTACGGTTCTAAGTTGTGTGAGTACCTATTGTTTTGTATTTCTAATTTATATACATTATTGCCGTGTTTACTGTCTCCCGCGGACTTAAAACACTGCTTCTGAATAAAAAGAATCATAATTTTTATTTGGTTGCTTGTTACTTATTTATCCGGAGTTGAGTAGAGTGATATAGGATCAACATAATTTTAAAGTAATCTAGTCGGCAAAATGGCCAATCGTCTAGCTTTAATCTTTATTGTGTTAGCTTTTTACCTATAAGTCATGTTTGTTGCTTTGTGTTATTTATCTTATTCGAGTAAATTAAAATTAAGTTTTAAATGTTTAAAAGAACAAAATATACTACTGAAAACTCAGTGGTTTTTATTTTTTTAAGTAATGTAAAGTAAATTATTCTTTACTATATCATTATTATTACTTTATTTGTTACTTAATAAAATAGATAAAACTCCAATTTAGTAGTCCTATTTAAACCTCTTTGCATAAGTGGTACAGAAAAACAACTAAAGTTCAATGTCAATTACAGAGTTTTGAAACGGTAAAATATGTTGAATATTAAACCTGAAAATGACGATGCAGAAGAATACTCTGTTGAACCAAAACCGTTTGATGTGCTGTTCAAAAACAATGAAATATCTATAGTAGAGGATTATTTGGTTAAGAATGAATTCGATGATACTTATGAGTAAGGCGATATTTATTACCTTTTTTTTTATCTTGAACAAAACTATTAAATTTTGTGCCTGATGGTATCAATATAAGCGTTTCGCTAAGACTAAACTTATATTAGGAACCACTTGTTCATTTAATAATAGATTGATTGTTTTAAAACTTCATCTACCTCTTATCAATATAAAAATCCATAAAAATATTTTTAAAAAAAAATTGTTAACATTTAATTTGGGGGTATGTTGTCTGCAGCACCACATTATGTTAGCGTACGTTTTGTACGATACTTACCGAGTTATTTATGTAAATATATAGAAAACATTTTTACAATAATTTTTCATTCTTTTATTAAGTTAATAAAAAATGCGAATAAGTGTCATTTTTTATTACAAAAACTATATATTAAAATTCATGTTTTTTTACTATCAAAAATTTCATTTATGTTAAATAGAAATTTTTGTTATATATTTGTTACTAAATAAAATAATTAAAATTGTGAATTTAGTTGTCCTACTAATCCTCTATGCATATATAGCACAGAAATACAACTAATGTTTAATGTCAATTATAGAGTTTTGAAGCGGTTTAATATATTGAAAATTAAACCTGAAAATGATGAAACAGAAGAAGAGTTGTTGGAAAAATCGTTTGAAGTCGTTCAAACTAAACCGTTAGATATGCAGTTCTTAAACAATGAAATTTCTACAACAGAAGAGTGTATGGTTAAGAATGAAGTCGACAATAATTATGAGTAAGGTTATTTTTATTACCATTTTTTTTTTTCTTAAATAAAACTTTAAAACTTTTGTACTTATGTTATCATCCTCCATAAACCCACCATTGGTATCGATGTTAGCACTTCGCTATTATGAAACTTATATTAGTAACCACTTGTTATGGCACTCGGATGTTTATTGTCCATATTCTAATAAATGTGAACGTTACATTGTATTATGTAGGATAAGTTTAGGCAACTCGATCAAATAAAAATTGAGTTAAGAAGACTTTTGTATGTCATCTAAAATTAATCAAATTAATTCTTAAAAAGGATGCGTTGTATATTTAATATTAAAACTTGCTGTATAACATCAAAATATATTTTTCTTAAATTAATTTGTTTTGTTTCAAACGTGTTGCAGTATTCATTTTTCGTGTAAAACACAGTCCAATTGCGACCTATCTTACATCAAAATTCATAAAAGGATACATACCGGCGAGAAGCCCTTTAAATGCAATATTTGTGAAAAAAAATTTGGTCAGATATCTCACCTCAAAACTCATGAACGCATACACACCGCCGAGAAACCTTTTAAGTGCGATGTCTGTGAAAAAACATTCAGTCATCAATCTGCTCTCAAGAGACATGCACGTATTCATACCGGCGAGAAACCGTTTAAATGCGATGTCTGTGAAAAAACATTCAGTCATCAATCTGCTCTCAAGAGACATGCACGTATTCATACCGGCGAGAAGCCCTTTAAATGCAATATTTGTGAAAAAAAATTTGGTCAGATATCTCACCTCAAAACTCATGAACGCATACACACCGCCGAGAAACCTTTTAAGTGCGATGTCTGTGCAAAAACATTCAGTCATCAATCTGCTCTCAAGAGACATGCACGTATTCATACCGGCGAGAAACCGTTTAAATGCGATGTCTGTGAAAAAACATTTGGTACACAACAACACCTAAAAATTCATAAACGCACACATACTGGTGAAAACCCGTTTAAATGCGATATCTGTAAAAAAACCTTCATTCAACAATCTGAACTAAAGAAACATACACGGATACATACCGGCGAGAGACCTTTTAAGTGCGATGTCTGTGAAAAAACATTCAGTCAACAAATTCATCTCAAAAAACATGCAAGTATACATTCCGGCAAGAAACCGTTTAAATGCGATGTCTGCGAAAAAACATTCATTCAACAATCTGATCTCAAGAACCATGCACGTGTACATACCGGCGAGAAACCGTTTAAATGCGATGTCTGTGAAAAAACATTCAGTCAAAAGTCCTATCTCATAATTCATGAACGCATACATATTGGTGGGGTACGATACAAATGCTCAGCCTGTGACAAATCGTATGGTCGCCAATATACTCTCAAAAGGCATCAAGCAAAAGCACACGGCTCATAGATTCCTAAACCTTACGTGGCTATTTGGCAGTTTTAAAATAGTTTTTCAAAATAAATATGTTATTATTTTGCAATTTTTTTTACTTACGATTTAATTCAGATTTAATATACTTTAATTAGTTTTCTTATATATTTTTTTTTAACTTTCATAATCTACACATGCAATATGTTAAAAAATATTGTTACTATTCGTAATTTTTATTATAAAATGTTAGTAGTCTTTTTTAGTTACTGATGGTTTTTAAGAAAAATCGTTTATAATATATGTTAATTTGTATTTTAAAATTGATTTTTAATTTAAAATATTTGCTTATTTTCATGCGTTGAATTATGCGGACCATGTTTAAAATTCAAAATAAAATGTATTATTTCTTCGTCAATTATGATTATATTATGTTAGTTTCATTCATATTTTTTAGAATAAGTTTTTCGTTTTTTTAATTCGAAGAATTATTAAGTTTGAATGACAGTAAACCTAACCTTGACACGGTCGGGTATTGCCATCACCGCGGCCTGGACTATTACCCGGACCGCGATGACAATACCCGGCCGGGCCGTGCTTCCCTAATTGCCCATTAAGCAAAACCCCGGCGCAGCTTATCAGCAATGTTGACCGCCGCCGGTAACATAAATACGGCCGTCACCGGACCGCCGTGCATCAATAGTATTATTATTGTCGTGTGATACTATAGCGTAATTGAATAAACGGTGACTAACGTACACAAGTGTTGTTATTTTAATTATTACTAAGGGTTTAATTACTCCGAACGTCTACGGCCACGACAATTGGCGCAGTTGGTAGTTTTACAAATCTTGAGAAAAAAAAACCGTAAGTACAACATTTTATTTAGTACAATTGTTTTTTTCCACGACCAAAAATTTTTTTTTAAGTGAAAAAAAAATTAAATAAATAATTTTAAGCGGCGCAGTGAACGGGTGTACGCATTAATATATCGCAGTATAGTAGCATTACTATTTTTTATTTTTTTTTTTGTGTTGAAAAAAAAAATCCCCCGTTAGTTAATTCTCGGTACGATAGCGCTCAATATATAAATATTATATATACATATAAATTTTGTTTTTTTTATTTGTTGTGCTTTAATTTGGATATAAACCCGAAATGGCAAACAAATATTTAATGGAGCTTAATATCGATGAATTAAAAAATGAAGCGCGGAAACGGAATCTACAGACGCAAGGGACTAAAGCCGACTTGCTAATCATGTTGGAAAGCCACTTGTTGAACGTAGAGAAAGTTGAGCCCGCCAATGTAATATTTAAGTTGGATAGTGTCAAAAACCAGTCCATTAGTGACGCCAATGATGACGGTAAAAACCAAAACGGTATAAGTGACAACGTCAAGGAAACTCGACGTCTGTTAGACGGCCCCGAAATGGAAAACCGTCTAGGCACACTGGAAAACGGTTTTGACACGATATCCGACCGCGTAGTAGGTTTAGACACGGACATCGACATTATTCAAAACCGACTAAAACAATTTAATTTGTTAATTGGGAGAATAGGTCGATTAGAAAATATTTTAGCCGACTATGGACTCCTAAAACCGTTTGCAACGGAAACGGACCAACCGACGGAAAATATAACGTTGTCTAAACACGCGCAATCTTTGTCTTACCCTAAACCACACCAAAATGACGGAATAAATCAGGAGACAGTCAGCCACTCGTCTATGTACCCGTCTTGTTCAAAAAACGGAATAGACCCGCCTACTGCCTCCTCAAATTTTGAACCGGTTATAAATAAAAGTGTTGGTTTAGGAACCGAATATAATGAAATTTTATTCCCCAACCCGATTAATTTTATAAACGGAACCACCGGACAGAGCTCGAATAATTTTTTTTATCAAGAACCACAACACAACATAAGTGGAATGGTAAAAAATAACTATGGGCGTCCGAGTGGTCAACCGAATGTAACTTTTGGAGAGGGAATAATTTTTAATAAGCACGGGCTAAATAGCACGGCTCATCAAAATTCGTTTTTATTACCGCAATATAAAATAGATGTTGTCCGAAATTCTTTACCCGAGTTTAGCGGAAAGAAAGTTGAGGACCCCAAACGGTTTTTGAGCGCCGCCGCTAGCGTACTCGTCGAAGCTGATGTGCCCAACGAAAAATGGGTAAAAGTGTTAACCCCACAGTTAAAAGGCAGCGCAGGCACTTGGTGGGGAACACTGCGCGCTCTAGACCCCTCATGGCCCGAATTTAAAACCGAGTTTTTGGAACAATTCGACGGCCACGGGATAAGGAAACAAATCCGCACAGAACTGTTAAGTTGGAAATGTTGAAATGTAATTAATATTCTAAGATAGTTTTAATGTGATTAGTTTAGTATGTCGAGGAAGACACTATTGTATGTGAAATCTTAGAAAGTATTTTGTATGAATTGATTTAACCTAGATTTATGATATAAATACCTTTGTATATGGACAAGGGGACACACTCGTTCCACAGCTACTATTTTGTTAATGTGCTTGTTACTACTGACTTATACATATATCTATATTGTATTGTTATTATTGGTTTAACTTGTGTCTATAATATTAACTCTATTATTACTCAAAGTGTTTGTTTGTTATTTCTTTTGTGTTCCACTACAATTAATCTCAACAGGTTATGGGCCCAGACCACGATACTCAAAAGTCAAACATCGAATACTGACCAATACATACTTACTGACTAAAGGTAATATTTCTTGGTACAGACAATTGTGCAGTTCGATCGACGTCATGGAAGATTCGGTCAAGATTACTAAGTTGTCCAGTGCAGAAGGATGGCTGTTATGGAAATTCCAAATAAGGGTCATTGTGAACAGTTTTGACCTGGAAGGAATACTTAGCGGAGAAATACCAAAACCAAGGTTAGTCAAAACATCCACTGAAACAGAAGAACAAGCACGGGCGAGGTGTGCTAATGAAATATCTGCATGGCGAAGGGCAGACGGAAAATGCCAAAAGATAATTGTAACGTCAGTGGATGATGGACCGTTACAATGTTTAATTAATTGTCAAACCGCCAATGAAATGTGGAATAAGTTGCTGAGTGTCTACGAGCAAAAAACAGAGGCAAGTGTACATTTACTACAAAATAAATTTTTTAGTTACAGTAAAAGTTCCTCTGATGATATATCGACCCACATAAGTAAACTTCAAAATTTACGGAACCAACTCAACTCACTAGGAGAAAATATCTCGGAAGGGATGTTAATAACCAAAATTTTAATGACTCTACCATCGACTTACAAACATTTTTACAGCGCTTGGGATAGTGTTCCTGAGGCGAGTAAAAATCTAAATGTTCTAACATCTAGGTTACTTATAGAAGAATCCAGAATGCAACAGGTTAGTTCAGGGGTTGAAGCAGAAGAAAATAATGCTTTGACTGCCAGAAAGTTTCAAAAGAAATTTTCTAAGAAGCCGAGTGGTGAGAAGTCAGTTGAACAAAAATTCAGTAAACAAAATACTGGTACTAAAAAGGTAGGTCCCTGTTTTTATTGTCAAAAACCAGGTCATTTTAAAAGGGACTGCAGAAAGTACAAAAAGGATCAAGAGGGTGCGAAATCCGATTCTTCAAATTCAAGTTCAACAGGGCAAGCCTTCTATAGTGAATTATTATTCACGGAAAAAGAAGAGGATCAATGGTTTCTCGACAGTGGAGCAACTGACCATATGACAGGACATATGGAATGGTTTTGTGAGTACAAACAATTTGATTCACCAGCAAAAGTAACAATCGGGGATGGATCAGTTTTGTTGGCAAAAGGTTCTGGGAGAATTAATATATCTTGTCAAGTTAAAAACAAAACGTACAAAAATTATTTATCAAATGTGTTGTATGTAAAAGACTTAAAGTTTAATTTATTTAGTTGTGGTGCAGCACTAGATAAGGGATTAATAATGAAGTCTGACAGTAAAATGTGCGTTTTCTTGAAGAATAACAAAGTTGTTTGCGAAGGTAAACGCAACAACGGTTTATATCATTTAAAAATAAAAGTATTGCAGGTTTCTACAGACGTGACATTGACGGGCAATACAAATGATTCAATTAAAAATATTGAAGCGAATGCAACAGCAGTAATGGCTGATTCAATACGTGTTTGGCATAAAAGATTAGCTCATCAAAATATCGGGTATGTAAGAACGTGTTTGTTAAAACATAATATACAGGTACCAGACAAAGACGACACTTTTCAATGCGATGACTGTATAATTGGCAAACAATCGAGAAAGTCATTTAAAACCAGGACAAATATTTCACAAAATATAGGTGATTTAATTTATGCAGACCTGTGCGGGCCGATCCAAAAGAAATCGAAAGGCGGGTCAAGGTATTTTCTACTATGTAAAGACGATTACTGTAGATTTCGTACGGTATATTTTTTGAAACATAAAAGTGAAGTGAAAAATAAACTTAAGTTATTTATAAAAAGTTTTAAAACAGGTTCAGGTTTTAAGATAAAGGCGATTCAGACAGATAATGGTACTGAATTTTTAAATGATGATGTAACTAGAATATTTCAGACATTTGGGATACAACATCGGAAGACTCAAATTTACTCTTCTCCTCAAAATGGAAAAATCGAGAGAGAAAACAGAACAATTATGGATTCTGCGAGAACAATGATTCATGCTAATAAAATGGATTTATCATTTTGGGCTAAAGCAGTTAATACGGCAGTATACACGATAAATCTAACTGGTAAAAGTTCTGTGGAAGGTAAGTGTCCATATGAATTATTTTATAATAAAATGCCAGATATAAAACATCTGAGAGTATTTGGGACAAAAGTGTACACACATATTCCCAAAGAGAAACGTCAAAAATTGGATCCTAGAAGTGAATCAGGTATTTTCGTAGGGTACTCAATTGACAAGAAAGGATATCGTGTATATTTAGAACAAAAACGAATTATAATTGATTCTAGGGATGTCATATTTAAAAACGAATGTCACAATACTGTTGATGTATCATTATATGAAAGTGATTTAGATATTCAACACGATACTTCACAACGACCAGTAGCGGACGAGTCAGAACGTGAAGAACCACGTTACGACTTACGTGACCGGGGTCAACTACGAAAACCTGACAGATACGCCGCATGTACAGCGAAAGGTATGGAACCAATAAATTATTATGATGCGATCAATGGTGAAAACAGTCATGAATGGACAGAAGCCATGAATGACGAGTTAAATTCACTAGCTGTGAATAATACTTGGCAGTTAGTAGACAGACCGACAGACAAAAATATTTTAAATAATTCTTGGGTATACAAAGTTAAATATGCGAGCAACGGAGATGTTGAACGTTATAAAGCTAGGCTAGTAATAAATGGATCGAGACAGCAATACGGTATAGATTATAATGAGACATTCTCACCTGTAGTTCGTTTTGAGTCTATTAGGGCACTTTTAGCAGTTGCAGCCAAAGAAAAATTGAAATTAAAACAATTTGACATAAAGACAGCATTTTTGAATGGGGTTCTTGAGGAACTAATTTACATGTCTCAACCAGTGGGGTATGATGATAAATCAGGCCGAGTATGTAAATTAAACAAGAGTCTTTATGGATTGAAACAAAGTTCACGATGTTGGAATCAAAAATTTACAGAATTTTTATTGCGCTTTAATCTAACACAAAGCACAGCAGACCCTTGTGTATTTATAAATCATGACGGTAATGATAAGATAATATTGGGTATATATGTAGATGACGGATTAGTTATGTCAAATAGTTCATCTAAAATTCAATCTTTATTATCAACTTTACAACAAGAATTTGAGGTCAAAAGTAATGATTTAGATTATTTTCTTGGGATACAAATAAGAAAATTGAACGATGGATCGTTAATAATTCATCAATCAAATTATGCTTTTAACATAGTTAGACGTTTTAATATGCAAGACGCAAAAGAGTTGGCGATTCCATTCGACAGGGCAACGGCATTAGAAACAGAATCAAAACCAATTGGTAAGGATGTGCCATATCGACAAGCGGTCGGATGTTTATTATTCTTATCACAAGTAACCAGACCGGACTTGAGTTATGCTGTCAGCTACGTGAGTAGATATTTATCCAATCCAACGGTAGCTCACTGGATTATGGTAAAACGAATTATTCGTTACATAAACAAAACGATTGATTTTGGATTGTACTATAAAACTGAAAATAACTCAGATTTTAGTGTCTATACAGATGCAGATTTTGCTGGAGATGTCCAGACAAGAAGGTCAACGTCAGGCAACCTTTTTATGCTAGGTTCTTCTACAATAGCATGGCAATCTCAAAGGCAATCAACAGTAAGTTTAAGTTCATGTGAGGCTGAATACATTTCTGCGGCAGAATCAGTAAAAGGGATCATTTGGTTTAAACGTTTATTACAGGAAATCACTAATAATGAATGTATTCAACCAATATTATATATAGATAATCAAAGTGCTATTCGTTTAGTTAAGAATGCAGAGTTTCACAAACGAACTAAACATATTGATGTCAGACATCACTTCATTCGTGAGAAGTATGAAGATGGAGTGTTTCAACTTCAATACAAGGAGACAAAGGATCAGTTGGCAGATATCTTCACCAAACCATTGCCAAAGGAACGATTCGAGATGATCAGATCAGCTATGAATATCCACAACTGGTTTCAAGTGTGTTGGGACAATAGTTAATTAAGGAAAATATTAATTAAGGGAGAGTGTTGAAATGTAATTAATATTCTAAGATAGTTTTAATGTGATTAGTTTAGTATGTCGAGGAAGACACTATTGTATGTGAAATCTTAGAAAGTATTTTGTATGAATTGATTTAACCTAGATTTATGATATAAATACCTTTGTATATGGACAAGGGGACACACTCGTTCCACAGCTACTATTTTGTTAATGTGCTTGTTACTACTGACTTATACATATATCTATATTGTATTGTTATTATTGGTTTAACTTGTGTCTATAATATTAACTCTATTATTACTCAAAGTGTTTGTTTGTTATTTCTTTTGTGTTCCACTACAATTAATCTCAACAGGAAACAAAACCCGACTCAGTCTTTGCGCGATTTTGTGTTAGAAAAATTTCAACTGTTTCGGCGCCGCGATTGTGGCTTATCCGAATTAGAGGCAGTTGAAACGGTATCCGACTTAATGCGCGCTGAGTATCAGGCTCTCGTTCGTGTAAGCGCACCGCAGTCATTTTTAGAGCTAAGGGCGTTAGCGACAAAAATCGAGGTGAGTCGCGAACCGGAAAAACCCCCGTACGTGAAACATACGGCTCCGGAGTCGACCGCGCGCAATGACCCACGGAAAAAACCGATTGAATGCTGGCGCTGTGGTGGCCCACATTTCAGTAGGGACTGTGGAAAACCGACAAAGCCGTCGGGAAACGCGCAGAAGACCGGGTGAGGGAAACCCACTCCGGTCAAAAAATTGATAGGGAAAAACCCAGTAGGCAGGGAAATACCCGGGAAAAACCCGAATCTTCGGAGGTACCGGTAAAACCACTTTTTGGGGCGTCCCTTACACGCGACTCTGTAAAAGAGGGCGAAAAGCTGGCGCGCAAACCCGAAAAAATGGTAAATACCCCCCTACTAGACCTACTTAATATGAACAAAACGGACATACCGACGGAAGTGGTTATACCACGAACCCGACGCGATTCAGAAACCGATTCTTTATATGAATTACGACAACAATTTGCCACACATGTCAACGCTACTCTTGATGCTCAACGACACCAAACAGAGGAGTTAACCGGCGACGCTGAAGTAAGCGAGCCGAGCGAAAAACTCAAGAACTTGATGGTGATCGACGGACCGGTTCAAGAGGAAGAGCGTAACCAGACCGACAGGAGTGTAATGCCAACACCGGCAGTGGAATTGGAGTTCCCGTCGGGCGAAGTGGTGGCACTACTGGACTCTCAAGCTGGACGGACTTATGTACGGAAATGGGTTGCCGAAAAATATGGGAATCCGATATCAGGACCGGAAGTAGTAGCCCGTATGGCTGACGGAAGAGTCATCAACGTGAACGGCTACTGTGAGCTTCATGCAAAAATATCGGGACTGGAAGTTAAAATCATGGCGGCAGTGTTAGATCAGCTCACAACGGACGTGTTGCTGGGCCACGACTTTCTAGTGGAACAAGGTGCTTCATGGGACTACAGCGCTGGTACTATTCATCTGGGCAACGACCAGAGGAAGACTATCAGTTGGCGACGGCCCCAGAAGACAGAAGAAAATACGCTTAAGCCGGTAGACCTGACAGAGGTGGAACTGCCGGTAGGCTATATGGGTGAACAACTAAGGAATGTGTTAACACAGTACCCTACAGTATTCAGTGGACAAGTTGGTCGGACACGGATAGTAGAGCACGAGATACGTTTAAACGACCCAAAACCCGTAGCACTAAACCCGTACCCATACACCAAGGACAAGAGGGCAAAGATCAACGACACGGTCAAGGAAATGGAGGAACAGGGCTTTGTAGAACCAAGCATATCGCCGTGGGCCGCCCCTGTAGTACTAGCAACTAAGAAGGACGGTACACATCGGTTTTGCGTGGATTACAGGCGCTTAAACCTCCAAACCGAGCCCGACGCATACCCTATGCCAAACTTGCACGAATTGATCCGGACAATGGGAGGAGCCGAAGTGTTTAGCACATTGGACCTAAAGTCCGGTTATTGGCAAGTGAGCTTGAGTCCAGAAGCGCGTCCACTTACCGCATTTCGTACTGATAACGGTCTTTATCAATTTCGGGTTATGCCGTTCGGACTGCGCAACTCTCCAGCCACATTCTGTCGCCTAGTGGATGAAGTATTCCGAGGTTATGTGGGACAGTTTGTACGAGTGTACTTGGATGATATTGTGGTCTTCTCAAAAACCAACAAGGATCATCTCTACCACTTACACAAGGTACTAGAGCGCCTAGCCAAATTTGGACTAACGTGCCAACCAAAAAAGTGCAAATTTGGAACGCGAAATATAAACTTCCTTGGACATATGATCGATGGTCAAGGAATCGACACGGAAATCGGAAAATTGGATATCATTAGCCGCTTTCCCACACCAAAACGACTGAAGGAGCTTCAGCGTTTTCTGGGAGTTTGCGGATGGTACAGCCAGTTTGTAAACCGATACACAGAACTCACAACACCGCTAACGAACCTGTTAGCCAAAGGGGTCAAGTGGCACTGGACGAATTTGGAACAGGACTCATTCGAGCGGGTAAAGTTAGCATTAGTATCAGCACCAAGACTCAGCCCTCCGGACTATTCAAAACCGTTTTGCTTGCAAACGGATGCAAGTGAGGTGGGCGTTGGTGCCATACTGTATCAACGCGGGACACCACCACATGAGAAAAGGGTCATCAGTCACGTGAGTAAGAAATTGAACTCAGCACAAACCCGTTACTCAGCAGTGGAGAGGGAGTGCTTAGCTATCATTTTTGCGGTTGATAAGTTCCGTCCTTATCTGGAAGCCAGGAAATTCGAATTGCTTACAGATAGTGCGGCATTAAAGTGGTTACAGACGGCACGGGATAATAATAGTAAGCTAACCCGATGGGCACTTACCCTTGGAACTTACACTTTCGATATTAAACATGTGCCCGGAACCCAAAATGAAGCTGCAGACGCACTATCAAGAAATCCGGCAGATGGACCAACGGTGGACGAGGAACAACTTGAAAACAACCTCATTGAACCACCGCTTGGGGACAAACCAGCAACACATAAGGACGAACTGTTCAAGATATCCGGACACGACTTCACCGATCACCTTACACTGCAGGAGATCACCGAATGGCAACGGAATGACCCAGACATTCAAAATCTGATACAGATGACCAAGCAAGACACCAGAGAACAACCATTTCGACTCGAAAAGGACTTGGTGTACCGGATAACTCCACGAGATGAGGGCGATGATATCATAGCCATAGTAATACCCGCCAATAAACAGGAACGGATACTATGGAGATATCACGATCATGAGACTGCCTCGCACCCGGGTTGGAAAGAAACCTGGAGGGCCATACAAAACCGCTTCTACTGGAAAGGGATGCGGGAGATGGTATTGCAATACGTCCGGGAATGTCGAGTATGTGCTTGTACAAAACCACTCAACAGGAAACCGGAAGATGCGATATCAACACGAGTACCACGGCAGCCTTGGGAAGTCCTGAGCATTGACCTTATGGGGCCTTACCCCCGATCAGCTCGGGGTAAAACGTTTATACTCGTCGTAACGGATTGCTTTAGCCGATGGGTAGAGGCTTTCCCCATTGGAACCGCAACAACTCGGGTGATTATAGACGCGTTGGAGCGCGAGGTATTTCCACGTTTTGGGTTCCCCCGCGTACTACTATCAGACAACGGCCCCCAATTTGTGTCAAAGGCAATGAAACAGGCGCTGAACCACTGGGGAACAGAAGGGTGGACCACTCCGGTCTACCACCCACGAGCAAACCCAGTGGAGAGACGGAACCAGGAGCTAAAAAAAGGTCTGCGAGCTCAACTACGCGATAAACCACATCGTCTATGGGATACGTGTTTACCCTCTTTACTGTTCGCGATACGGAATCGAAAAAACTCGAAAACTGGCTATACCCCCTCTCAGCTAGTTCTAGGAAGGGAAGCCAAAGCGCCGGGTGACTGGATCCTATTAGGATCCAGAATCGAATTACCCGTAGAAGCCGAACTTAGGAGGAAACGCGCTAGGGTAGTGATAGGGACCCCTAATGACAAACAGGTAGGGAAAACCCTAGACAGGTTCTCGATAGGAGATTGGGTGTACTACCGCAGTCACCCACTCTCAAACGCAGCAAAGGGATTTCACGCGGGGTTTGCGTCTAAGTGGATAGGACCAGTGAGACTGGGAAGTTCCTTGGGGAATGGTGTTTTCTTCACGGAAACTAAGCCGGTCATAAAAGTTCACTGCTCCGCGCTAAAACCCGCTTATGTGACCAATTACCCTACGCTAATTTCAGATGTCGCAACCCCCAGTGAAACGAGTACGAGAAGAAGGCGGCCGAAGCGGCAAGCGCTTTCGCCCTCCAGCGACAACCGTCAAATCCGTAGTCCACCAGATGGAGGGGTGGATAAAGGGTCACCAGGACGCCATCGCGGGCCTGCAGGTGGCCATCCGCCGGATGAGAGGATCTGACGAAAGGAGCGAGGAGGGGTCACTTCCGAACCCCCCGAGGAAGCCGATGGTCGATACGTCTACTCAGACGTATCTACCACCGGTGATAACCTTGGAGTGGGCGAAGAAGGCGACCCTCTCTGAAATACGGGACGATCCGGTGGCTCGTGAACTACACCATCGAGGATGGTTATTGGGCACCCGGACAAAGGAGAGGTCACGACCCGGAAAGTCTGGAGTGACCTCACAGGTAAGAAAAGGTAATAGTAAGGCTGATCTTAGGGCTAGCGAGGCAAGCTCAACACCCGGCACAGCTGGAATGCCCCCCCTAGTACGCCTAAGAGCAGAGGCTCCAGGTAAGGTAGACCAAAGACCGGCGCCGAGAGCGCTGGGACGGCCTAGCCAGGTTCAAGTAGGGACGAGAGGAAGGATGGGAGCCGATACAGGTAAGACCGTCCGTACCCACTCGGCCCCGCCCCCCAAGAAAGTGGCCACGCCACCGGAAGATAATTACTTCCGGAGGCCCCACTCAACAACAAGGCCGTTAACTGCCCCGGGAACCAGTACCTCTCCAAAAATCGTTACCCGGAATGCGTATCATGCGCAGCTGGAACGTGAGGAGGAACGGCGACTGCGTCACTGCAAGCCGCGGAGCGTTCCGTTCACAGCGGCAACAGCGGCGATGACGGCAACAGCAGCGACGACGACGACAGCAGCGACGACAGCGGTCACGGCAGTGGCAACGATCGACCTCACACTCGATGTCGCCGACGAATCGGGAACGAGGGAGGTGGCAATGGAGGTGGACCCCGACGACACGCTCCAACTAGCCGTCGGGCAGTTGGATCTCATGGACGATATCCTCGGGGCCCAGAACTACGACCTGCCGGATGTGGAGTTCCTCCAGGACCTTTACTACACGCCGCTGACGTCACCCGAGCCCGTTCAGCAATAGCCGTCTGAGTAAGCTGCCTTGGGGATGCTTAATGGGCCATTGGGGGGGAGAATGACACGGTCGGGTATTGCCATCACCGCGGCCTGGACTATTACCCGGACCGCGATGACAATACCCGGCCGGGCCGTGCTTCCCTAATTGCCCATTAAGCAAAACCCCGGCGCAGCTTATCAGCAATGTTGACCGCCGCCGGTAACATAAATACGGCCGTCACCGGACCGCCGTGCATCAATAGTATTATTATTGTCGTGTGATACTATAGCGTAATTGAATAAACGGTGACTAACGTACACAAGTGTTGTTATTTTAATTATTACAAAGGGTTTAATTACTCCGAACGTCTACGGCCACGACAACCTGACCATTATTAATAAATGCCATTCGGGAAAGTCAGCAGAATATGCCTACTTCAATATATACATTTATTATTAAATAATTAGTAAAAGTAATTTTGTTCAATATATTTGTGTGATTAGTTCCCAAGAAAACATAATACCGTGTTTGTGAGTAATAACATTAGTTTTATATTGAGACTGATATTGGATTTTTAAAAAAAAAAATTTCAAATAATTACTATAATATTGGAATTTTAAAAGATTTATGTAAATGGATAAATAATATGACTATAATAAACAATCTGTTCCAAGAGTTCGTCAAATATCGTCTATGTTTGAAGAACTATTCGTAAGTGCCACTTCTGTTTGGGCATGCACCATTTTGACGTGGCTCAACATGTTCGTCTAAGACATCGGCTATCCGCCTCTTTGATTATGACATATTTAATTTGACGGGTTGTTAAAATACACCGCCTTTGTTGAGGCTCATTTAAGACAACGTAGTTAAAATAAAAAGTATATTTCACTAAGACTAATACAGTCTAATAGTTAAACACTTTTAGAAATATAGTATAATTGTTTAGTGTTGTTAAATCGTAAAATATAGAAGTATTTGAAAAAAAAAAGGTTTTATTGTGTTATTTCTTTTAATAAGCTTTGATACAAGAGTTTGGAATTTAATTTATTTGCCTCCTAAAATGCACGACAGTTTACCTTCACGCTACAAAGTACCTCCATCTGTGGCAATCACTCGTTATCAAACAAACGCACACTATCACAAATCTGTCCATACAATTTCTGCGTTGTATCGTGCACTGTGCAGTTTGCATTAAAATCACAATTGAAATAAAAGTTTTGATTTTTAATTAAGATTAAAATTTGTACACTCTGCTGAAGTTCTGGGAATCAAACTAGTGAAACAATTAGATTGAGCGCCCTAGGTACAATTTGTTTTCTGCATTGTCGTCACGGCCCCGCTTCGTGAGAATATCTAGATTTTAATCATAATTACTTGGTCAAATTCTGTGATAAATACCTAACGTACTGCGTTGTGTTTCTTTATTTAGTTTCAAGTTACAATTGAGTTTTGTCTTGCATGTCAGTATTTTTTAGAAGTTTTTATTAGCAGCTCTGGAAGGCAGTTCTACGTTGTGTGAGTACCTATTGTTTTGTATTTCTAATTTATATACATTATTGCCGTGTTTACTGTCTCCCGTGGACTTAAAACACTGCTTGTGAATAAAAAAAATCATAATTTATAATTGGTTGCTTATTACTTATTAATTACCCGGAGTTGAGTAGAGTGATATGGGATCAACACCATTTTTAATTAATCTAGTCGGCAAAATGGGCAATCGTCTAGCTTTGATCTTTATTGTGTTAGTTTCTTACCTACAAGTCATGCTTGTAGCTTTGTGTTATTAATCTTACTTTATTTGTTACTTAATAAAATAGTTAAAATTATGCAATGTATTTGTCCTTTTTTAACCTATTTGGATATACGATACAGAAATAACACTTGTGTTAAATGTCAATTATAGAGTTTTGAAGCGTTATAATATGTTGAAAATTAAAGATGAAATTGATGAAACAGAAAAATACTTTTTTCAAACAACGTTTGGAGCCGTTGAACCAAAACCGTTGGATGTGCCGTTTGAAAACAATGAAATATCTACAACAGAGGAGTATTTGGTGAAGAATGAAGTCGACAATACTTATGAGTAAGGCTATTTGTATTAATATTTTGTGTTTACTAAATAAAACAAAAAAGCTTTTGTAATGCTGTAGTCCTCAGTAATTTAAAAAAAAAATTAAATCAATGTCCTTAATAATTTACAAAATAGTATTAATAATATTGTTTAAATAATTATTTTCAACGTTAAAAAAAGTAAAGAGATATTTAAACTTTCCTTGAGTAACCTAATCCACTTATTATTACCCTCTTTTTACTTAGCTTGTTTTTTTAGCTATTATAGATGATTAGTGTGTATAGTATTTTGTATAGTCATATGTTTATAGCATTATGGTTTATATTATATAAACGTTAGAGATTATTTTACTTGTTAACAATACGTCAACATTTTCAGTAAATTATCTCTTTTAAAATAATTGTTTGGTAAATACTATTTCGGTTATGTATAAACAATACATGTTAAAGGATCAAGTTAGTTGGTCAAATAGGCTATCGCCTAGCATAAATCTTTATGGTATTAGCTTTTTATCTACAAGTCTTACTTGTAGTTTAGTGTTATTGATCAAATTAAGATAAATTAAAATTTAGTTTTAAATGTTTAATTTTAATCATAATTACTTGGTCGAATTCTACCTATTGTTTTGTATTTCTAATTTATATACATTATTGTCGTGTTTACTGTCTCCCGCGGACTTAAAACACTGCTTTTGAATAAAAAGAATCATAATTTATTTGGTAGCTTGTTACTTATTAGTTATCCGGAGTTGAGTAGAGTAATATAGGATCAACACCATTTTAAAGTAATCTAGTCGGCAAAATGGCCAATCGTCTAGCTTTGATCTTTATTGTGTTAGCTTCTTACCTATAAGCCATGCTTGTAGCTTTGTGTTATTCATCTAATTCGAGTAAATTAAAATTAAGATTTAAATGTTTAAAAAAACAAAATATACTACTGAAAACTCAGTGGTTTTTTACAAGTAATGTAAACTAAATTATTCTTTACTATATCATTATTATTACTTTATTTGTTACTTAATAAAATAGTTAAAACTGCAATTTAGTAGTCCTATTTAAACCTCTATGCATATGTGGTACAGAAATACAACTAAAGTTCAATGTCAATTACAGAGTTTTGAAACGGTATAATATGTTGAATATTAAACCTGAAAATGACGATGCAGAAGAATACTCCGTTGAACCAAAACCGTTTGATGTGCTGTTCAAAAACAATAAAATATCTATAGAAGAGGATTATTTGGTAAAGAATGATGTCGATGATACTTATGAGTAAGGCGATTTTTAGTACCTTTTTTTTTATCTTGAACAAAACTATTAAATTTTGTGCCTGATGGTATCAATATAATCGTTTCGCTAACATTAAACTTATATTAGGAACCAATTGTTCATTTAATAATAGTTTGATTGTTTTAAAACTACATCTACCTGTTATCAATATAAAAATCCATTAAAATATTTAAAAAAAAAAAATTGTAAACTTTTAATTTGTGGGTTTGTAGCGTAAGTTTTGAACGATACTTACCGAGTTATTTATATAAATATATAGAAAACATTTTTACAATTATTTTTCAATCTTTTATTAAAAAAAAAAAAATGCGAATAAATGTCATTTTTTATGACAAAAACTATATATTAAAATTTATGTTTTTTTAGTATCAAAAATTTCATTTAAGTTAAATAGACATTTTTTATGAATAGATTAGGCTATCTAATTTTTTTTAAATTTTTAATATTTCCAATTTTAGCATTTAGAATGTATACTAAATTATCTTTATTATATCTTTAGTAGACTATATTTGTTACTAAATAAAATAATTAAAATTGTGAATTTAGTTGTCCTACTAATCCTCTATGCATATATAGCACAAAAATACAACTAATGTTAAATGTCAATTATAGAGTTTTGAAGCGGTTTAATATATTGAAAATTAAACCTGAAAATGATGAAACAGAAGAAGAGTTGTTGGAAAAATCGTTTGAAGTCGTTCAAACTAATCCGTTAGATATGCAGTTCTTAAACAATGAAATTTCTACAACAGAAGAGTGTTTGGTAAAGAATGAAGTCGACAATAATTATGAGTAAGGTTATTTTTAATACCATTTTTTTTTCTTAAGCAAAACTTTAAAACGTTTGTAATTATGTTATCTTCCTCCATAAACCCATCATTGGTATTGATGTTAGTGTATCGCTATTATTAAACTTATATTAGGAACCACTTGTTCATATAATAATATATTATTTTAAAACCGCATCTACCTCTTATCAATATAATGTTAAATCAAAGTATCAAAAAAACAAAATTGTGAAAACATTTATTTGTGGGTTTGATGTCCGGTCAACGTCTGCAGCATCGCATGATGTTAGCGTACGTTTGCGTTGGCATAAGAAGTACTGGGTTTTTTTATATACATATATAGAAAACATTCATACATTAAAATATAAAAAAACGCGAACTGGTGTCATTTTTTA
The DNA here is from genome assembly GCF_023614345.1 of Adelges cooleyi. Lineage (NCBI taxonomy): Eukaryota > Metazoa > Arthropoda > Insecta > Hemiptera > Adelgidae > Adelges > Adelges cooleyi. Next base: position 69,397 of record NW_026096188.1, on the reverse strand, counting down.
AAATAAACCTTAATGTTAACAGTTAAAAAAAAATAATGTAATAAGTAATGGGGTTTTGTTTAATTTTTATTAAATACATTTTTAATTATCATAAATAAAAATTAAAAGTTGAACGGAAAATTTTAATGAAATAGACTTTAAGTAATGTCCTCATAGTAAAATACTTAAAACTTTATAAAAATATTATTAATTAGTTACATTTTGTTTTCTTTTCAAAGAGGTATTTATTATATGGATATGTCTCGTTTCTTATCTCTCATATTTTATTTCTGATATTATATCTCTACATTTTGTATCTACAATATCGTACATTTTATATCTTATCTATAATATCTCTAATCGCATATCTCTAATTTTTAGCCAGACATTAAATATTGTTTATCAGCTGTTTCATTCACAAAACATCCGCTTAATCGCGCCACACGCACACATTTTCCTCGGTAGCGTTCAGCGTCATTCAAGCATGCACGCAAAGATTTTCTTTATGTCCCCAAGCCAAAAGACATATCCATGTCAAAAATATAGTTTAGTCGTTTATGAGAATTTATTATTATTTCTGTCAAGTTTAAGGTTAAAAGACGTCGGTCATAAAAAGTCTCAAGGTACTCAATGTAAAAGTAGACTTTAGATAGAGTACACTTTTTAAGTTTTAAATCTTATGGCACTCGGATGTTTATTGTCCATATTCTAACAAATGTGAACGTTACATTGTATTATGTAGAATAAGTTCAGGCAACTCGATAAGTAATAGAAGATCTTTGTATATCTTGTAAAATCAATAAAATTAATTCTTAAAAAGGATGCGTGTATGATGGATTGTACATTTAATATTAGTAATATTAATGCTTGCTGCATAACATCAATATTTGTCCTAAATTAATCTGTATTGTTTCATACGTGTTGCAGTATTCATTTTTCGTGTAATGCGACCGATACCTCAAAAAATACAAAAACCAAAGATTGCAATTTTATTGAAACTATAAAAAACAATTCTAAGAAAAATATGTACAAAATACCATTTAAATGCCGTGCCTGTGAAAAAACATTTCGTCAACAATCTCATCTCAAGAGACATGCACGGATACATACCGGTGAGAAACCATATAAATGCGTTGTCTGTGAAAAAACATTCAATCAACAAATTCATCTCAAGTACCATGCACGTATTCATACCGGCGAGAAACCGTTTAAATGCGATGTCTGTGAAAAAACGTTTGGTAGAGAACATCACCTAAAAGCTCATGAACGCATACATACAAGCGTAAAACCGTTTAAATGCGATGTCTGTGAAAAAACATTTCGTCAACAATCTCATCTCAGGAGACATGCACGGATACATATTGGTGGGGTACGATATACCCCACGATAACACCTCAAAAAAATAAAGTCAATCATTGTATCTGCAAAATCAAAAGAAATAATCCAAACAAAGATGGCCTATTTTCATTAAAATCAAGCCTGAGAAGACATTGACGCGTTCATACCGGCGAGAGACCATTTAAATGCCGTTTCTGTGATAAAGCATTCAGTCAATATTATATTATAATAGTCATAATTTATGAACGCATACATACCAGTTAGAAACCATATAAATGCGATGTCTGTAAAAAATGTTTTAATATACAATCTAACTTCAAAACTCACGAAAGAAGACATACCGGTGAGAAACCTTATAAATGTGTTGTTTGTGAAAAAACATTTCGTCAACAATCTCATCTCAAGAGACATGCACGGATACATATTGGTGGGGTACAACACAAATGCTCAGTCTGTGATAAATCATATGGTCGCCAAGATACTCTCAAAAGTCATCAAGCAAAAGCACACGTGGCTATTTGGCAGTTATAAAATAGGTTTTGAATCTATTTGTTATTATTTGCAATTTTTTTTACTTGGAATTTAATTCAGATTTAATATATTTTTATTAGTTTCCTTAAAATGTTTTAAATATTACTATCGTTTAACTGATCAATCATATATACACTTGCACAAAGACATTTAGTGAAACCAATGTGTTTTTTATACGCACTCAACATGTTATTAAATTTGGCAATTTAGTTTCACTGTTAAAAATTGAGTAGTTGAAGATTGTACAAACATTACCAATAGATACCAATGTATTAAGTATTTATGTAAGTTGATAGAAATATATGTATCCATATAAATTTACTTTTTATTTTCTTGACTAAAATGAACAATAGAATAGTTTTTTTTAAATGTGAGATTTTCTTTTATGATAAAAAAAACCAAGTAATTTGAATAATCCAACTATTAACACAAAAGCCAGCACATATTTAGTTTCTCGAAAAAAATGTACGCTTAGTGCACATTTCGCTTAAACAATTATAATATTATAGCAAAAATAAAAGTTTAAAAAAAATCATTTTAATTCTACTACTTTGCCTATGTTGAGGCTCGTTTAAGACAGTGTAGTTAAAATGAAAAGTATATTTCACTAAGACTAAATACAGTCTAATGGTTAAACACTTTTAGAAATATAGTATAATTGTTTATAGTTGTTAAATAATGCATTTGGGAAAAAAGGGTTTTATTGTGTTATTTCTTTTATTAAGCTTTGATACAAGAGTTTGGAATTTAATTAATTTGCCTCTTGAAATGCACGAGAGTTTACCTTCACGCTACAAAGTACCTCCATCTGTGGCAATCACTCGTTATCAAGCAAACGCACACTATCACAAATCTGTCCATACAATTTCTGCGTTGTGTCGCGCACCGTGCAGCTTGCATTAAAATCACAATTGAAATAAAAGTTTTGATTTTTAATTAAGATTAAAATTTGTACACTCTGCTGAAGTTCTGTAAATCAAGCTAGTTAAATTCGATTTAACGCCATAGGAAAAGTGTGTCCATGGCAGATAAGGCCTTAGGTAAACTTATTAATTTTATAGGATGTCGATGAAGGTTAGTTTACAAAAAGCTTTAATACAAGTGTTGGGGTATTGATTTGTTTGCCTCTTAAAAAGCACGACAGTTTACCTCCATGCTACAAAGTACCTCCATCTGTGGAAATGACTCGTTATCACACAAACACACACTATTTGTCCATACAATTTCTGCGTTGTCGTGCACTGTGCGGTTTGCATTAAAATCACAATTATTATAAAATAAAAGTTTTGATTTTGTTAGTAATTAAGATTTATTTTTGTACACTCTGAAGTTGTGTAAATCAAACTAGTTAAATTAGATTTAGCAATTTGTTTTCTGTATTGTCGCCACGGGTTTGATTCGTGAACAACTCTAGATTTTCATCATAATAACTTGGTCGAATTCTGTGATAAATACCAAACGTATTACGTTGTGTTTCTTTATTTCGTTTCAAGTTGCATTATATTTGTGTTTTGTCTTGCATGTCAATAATTTTTACAAGTTTTTATTAGCAGCTCTGGAAAGCAGTGAGTAACGTAATCCACTTATCTTTTCCTTTTTCTATACTTATAGCTTGTTTTTAGGCTATTATAAAACATAAGGGATTATATTATTTATATTAATATATACATATATAATACATAAGTAAAGATTATTACCACTTTAAATTTAGTCGGCCAAATGAGCTATTGTCCAGCTTAAATCTTTATGGTATTAGCTTTTTATCTAAAAGTCATACTTGTAGTTTTGTGTTATTGATCTAATTAAGATAAATTAAAATTTCGTTTTAAATGTTTAAAAAACACAAAATATACCTATGAACTTGAATTATGTTGTTCTCCTCTATAAACCCTTCGTTGGTATCGATGTTAGCGTTCCGTTATTAAACTTATTATAGGAACCACTTATACATATAATACCAGATTGTTTTAAAACCGCATCTACCTCTTATCAATATAATGTTAAATCAAAGTATCAAAAAAAAAAAAATTGTTATTTATTTGTGGGTATGATGACCGGTCGACGTCTGCAGAATCGCATAATGTCAGCTTACGCTTGCGTTTGCATGAGACTTACCGTGTTTATTTATATACATATATAAAAACATTCATACATTAAAATAGAAAAAAAATGCGAACAGGTGTAATTTTTTAAAATAAAAACTTAATGTTAACAGTTATAAAAAAAAAATAATGTAATAAGTAATGGGGTTTAGTTTAATTTTTATTAAATACATTTTTTAATTATCATAAATAAAAATTTAAAGTTGATAGAAAATTTTAATGAAATAGACTATAAGTAATGTCCTCATAGTAAAATACTTAAAACTTTATAAAAATATTATTAATTAGTTACATTTTGTTTTCTTTTCAAAGAGGTATTTATTATATGGATATGTCTCGTTTCTTATCTCTCATATTTTATTTCTAATATTATATCTCTACATTTTGTATCTACAATATCGTACATTTTATATCTTATCTATAATATCTCTTATCGCATATCTCTATTTTTTAGCCAGACATTAAAAATTATTTATCAGTTCTTTAAGTTACAAAACATCCGCTTAATAGCGGCACACGCACACATTGTCTTTTGTAACGTTCAGTGCCATTCACGCACGCACGCAAAGATTTTCTTAATGTCCCTGATCCAAAAGCCATATTCATGTTAAAAATTTAATTTAGTCGTTTCATGTGAAATTTTTATTTCTGCCGAGTTAAGGGTTAAAAGACGTCGGTCATTTAAATGTCTTAAGGTACTCAATGTAAAAGTGGACTTTAGATAGAGTACACTTTTTAAGTTTTAAATCTTATGGCACTCGGATGTTTATTGTCCATATTCTAATAAATGCGAACGTTACATTGTATTTTATAGGATAAGTTTAGGCAACACAATCAAATAAAAATAGCCTTAATAGTAGATTATTGTATGTCATGTAAAATCAATAAAATGAATTCTTAAAAATGATGCGTTGTACATTTAATATTAGTAATATTAATACTTGCTGTATAATATCAAAGTATATTTGTCTTAAATTAATCTATTATATTCCATACATGTTGCAGTATTCATTTTCCGTGTAAAGCGACCGATACCTTAAACAAAACAAAAACCATGGATTGCAGTTTGAACAAAACTATAGAAAACGATTCTGAGAAAAACATACACAAAATACACTGCAAGTTCGACTGTAATATATGTCAAAGAAGGTTTACAACCAAAAGTAATATAATCCGGCATATTGCGAAATCGCATTTTATTTCTTTGCCTCCTAAATTGCAAGACCGTTTACCTCCACGCTACAAAGTACCTCCATATGTGGCAATCACTTGTTATCACACAAACACACACTATCTGTCCATATAATTTCTGCGTTGTCATTCAGTTTTCATTGGAATCACATATAATGTGATGATTGTTGGTATCACCACCTACTCTACCGCAGTGAAACGCTGGCAACGCGGTGTCGGTTGGTACCACTACCCATCGTACCCCCACCTGCGCCGGGAGAAGCGTAAGGACGATGCCGCAGCCATTTTTGGTCCGCCAATCGATAATCTCACACGACTTCGTCTACACGCTTGGCGTCTTTTTTCCAAGCAGACATTCTGTTAATAACTTTGTGCTGTACACGTTAGGTAAATATACAAGCTGTTATATTTAAATAAATAAAACAGCCAATTTGTTTGCAGTATTGGTGCCACGGGTCCGACTCGTGAACATCTCTAGATTTCAATCATATTAACTTGGTCGAATTCTACGATAAATACCTTAAGTATTGCGTCGTGTTTCGTTATTTCGTTACAATTGTGTTTTGTCTTGCATGTCAATAATTTATTATAAGTTTTATTAGCAGCGCTGGAAGGTGGTTTATGGTTCTACGTTGTGTGAGTACCTATTGTTTTGTATTTCTAATTTATATACATAATTGCCGCGTTTACTGTCTCCCGCGGAATTAAAACACTGCTTCTGAATAAAAAGTATCATAATTTTTATTTGGTTGCTTGTTACTTATTTATCCGGAGTTGAGTAGAGTGATATGGGATCAACACCATTTTAAAGTTATCTAGTCGGCAAAATGGCCAATCGTCTAGCTTTAATCTTTATTGTGTTAGCTTTTTACCAATAAGTCATGCTTGTAGCTTTGTGTTATTTATCTAATTCGAGTAAATTAAAATTAAGTTTTAAATGTTTAAAAGAACAAAATATACTACTGAAAACTCAGTGGTTTTTTACAAGTAATGTAAACTAAATTATTCTTTACTATATCATTATTATTACTTTATTTGTTACTTAATAAAATAGTTAAAACTGCAATTTAGTATCCTATTTAAACCTCTTTGCATAAGTGGTACAGAAAAAAACAACTAAAGCTCAATGTCAATTACAGAGTTTTGAAACGGTAAAATATGTTGAATATTAAACCTGAAAATGACGATGCAGAAGAATACTCCGTTGAACCAAAACCGTTTGATGTGCTGTTCAAAAACAATGAAATAACTATAGTAGAGGATTATTTGGTTAAGAATGAAGTAGATGATACTTATGAGTAAGGCGATATTTATTACCATTTATTTTATCTTAAACAAAACTATTAAAACTTGTGCCTGATGGTATCAATATAGGCGTTTCGCTAACATTAAACTTATATTAGGAAACATTTGTTCATTTAATAATAGATTGATTGATTTAAAACTACATCTACCTCTTATCCTTATAGAGATCCATTAAAATATTTATAAAAACAAATTTGTAAACATTTTATTTGTGGGTGTGTTGTCTGCAACACCAAATTATGTTAGCGTAAGTTTTGTACGATACTTACCGAGTTATTTATATAAATATATAGAAAACATTTTTACAATTATTTTTCATTCTTTTATTAAGTTAAAAAAAAATGCGAATAAGTGTCATTTATTATTACAAAAACTATATATTAAAATTTATGTTTTTTACTATTAAAAATTTAATTTATGTTAAATAGAAATTTTTATGAATAGATTAGGTAATCTAATTTTTTTAAAATTTATTATATGATTAATTTTCGCATTTAGAATGTAAACTAAATTATCTTTATTATATCATTAGTAGACTTTATTTGTTACTAAATAAAATAATTAAAATTGTTCAATTTAGTTGTCCTACTAATCCTCTATGCATATATAGCACAGAAATACAACTAATGTTTAATGTCAATTATAGAGTTTTGAAGCGGTTTAATATATTGAAAATTAAACCTGAAAATGATGAAACAAAAGAAGAGTTGTTGGAAAAATCGTTTGAAGTCGTTGATACTAAACCGTTAGATATAAAGTTCATAAACAATGAAATTTCTACAACAAATAAGTGTTTAGTAAATAATGAAGTCGACAATAATTATGAGTAAGGTTATTTTTATTACCATTTTGTTTTTCTTGAACAAAACTTTAATACTTTTGTAATTATGTTATCCTCCTCCATAAACCCATCAGTGGTATCGATGTTAGCGTTTCGCTATTATTTAACTTATATTAGGAAATGCTTGTTTATATAATAATATATTATTTTAAAACCGCATCTACCTCTTATCAATGTAATGTTAAATCAAAGTATCAAAAAAACAAAATTGTGAAAACATTTAATTGTGGGTTTGATGTCCGGTCAACATCTGCAGCATCGCATGATGTTAGCGTACGTTTGCGTTGGCATAAAAAGTACCGGTTTTTTTAATATACATATATAGAAAACTTTCATACATTAAAATAGAAAAAAAAAATGCGAACATGTGTCATTTTTTAAAATAAAATTTTAATGTCAACAGTTATAAAAAAAAAACAATGTAATAAGTAATGGGGTTTAGTTTAATTTTTATTAAATACATTTTTTAATTATCATAAATAAAAAATAAAAGTTGATATAAAATTTTAATGAAATAGACTATAAGTAATGTCCTCATAGTAAAATACTTAAAACTTTATAAAATATTATTAATTAGTCACATTTTGTTTTCTTTTCAAAGAGGTATTTATTATATGGATATGTCCCGTTTCTTATCTCTCATATTTGATTTCTAATATTATATCTCTACATTTTGTATCTACAATATCGTACATTTTATATCTTATCTATAATATCTCTGATCGCATATCTCTAATTTTTAGCCAGACATTAAAAATTATTTATCAGCTGTTTCATTCACAAAACATCCGCTTAATCGCGCCACACGCACACATTTTCCTCGGTAGCGTTCAGCGTCATTCAAGCATTTTCTTAATGTCCCCAAGCCAAAAGACATTTCCATGTCAAAAATATAGTTTAGTCGTTTATGAGAATTTATTATTATTTCTGTCAAGTTTAAGGTTAAAAGACGTCGGTCATAAAAAGTCTCAAGGTACTCTATGTAAAAGTGGACCTTAGATAGAGTACACTTTTTAAGTTTTAAATCTTATGGCACTCGGATGTTTATTGTCCATATTCTAATAAATGTGAACGTTACATTGTATTATGTAGGATAAGTTTAGGCAACTCGATCAAATAAAAATTGAGTAAAGAAGACTTTTGTATGTCATCTAAAATTAATCAAATTAATTCTTAAAAAGGATGCGTTGTATATTTAATATTAAAACTTGCTATATAACATCAAAATATATTTTTCTTAAATTAATTTGTTTTGTTTCAAACGTGTTGCAGTATTCATTTTTCGTGTAAAGCGACAGATATCTCAAATAATACAAAGACAATGGATTGTAGTTTTAACGAAACTATAGATAATCATTTTCAGAAAAATATATACAAAATACGTCGGTTCGACTGCAATATGTGTCAGAGGAGGTTTACAACCAAAAGTAATATAATCCGGCATATTACGAAATCGCATTCCATTGAAAAGAAAACACCTCAAAAAGTCAATCATCGTAACAGCAAAATCAAAGGAAATACTCGAAACAAAGATGGCCTATTTAATTGTGGTATTTGTTTGAAAACGTTTTCATTAAAATCAAGCCTGAGAAGACATTGGCGCGTTCATACCGGGGAGAAACCCTTTAAATGCGATATCTGTGAAAAAACATTTGGTAGACAACATCAGCTCAAGATTCATAAACGCACACATACCGTCGAAAAACCGTTTAAATGCGATGTCTGTCAAAAGGCTTTTTGCGACCAATCTTACATCAAAATTCATAAAAGGATACATACCGGCGAGAAGCCCTTTAAATGCAATATTTGTGAAAAAAAATTTGGTCAGATATCTCACCTCAAAACTCATGAACGCATACACACCGCCGAGAAACCTTTTAAGTGCGATGTCTGTGAAAAAACATTCAGTCATCAATCTGCTCTCAAGAGACATGCACGTATTCATACCGGCGAGAAACCGTTTAAATGCGATGTCTGTGAAAAAACATTTAGTCTACAACAAAGTCTTAAAAAACATGAAAGGATACATACTGGTGAAAAACCTTATAAATGCGTTGTCTGTGAAAAAACATTCAGTCAACAAACTCATCTCAAGAACCATGCACGTATTCATACCGAAGAGAAACCCTTTAAATGCGATGTCTGTGAAAAATGTTTTAATATACAATCTAACCTCAAAGTTCATGAAAGAACACATACCGGCGAGAAACCATTTAAATGCGATGTCTGTGAAAAATGTTTTAATATACAATCTAACCTCAAAGTTCATGAAAGAACACATACCGGCGAGAAACCATTTAAATGCGATGTCTGTGAAAAATGTTTTAATATACAATCTAACCTCAAAGTTCATGAAAGAACACATACCGGCGAGAAACCATTTAAATGCGATGTCTGTGAAAAATCATTCAGTTTAAAGTCCTATCTCATAATTCATGAACGCATACATATTGGTGGGGTACGATACAAATGCTCAGCCTGTGACAAATCATATGGTTGCCAAGATACTCTCAAAAGGCATCAAGCAAAAGCACACGGCTCATAGATTCATAAACCTTACGTGACTATTTGGCAGTTTTTCAAAATCGATTTGTTATTATTTTGCAATTTTTTTTACTTACGATTTATTTCAGATTTAGTATACTTTTATTAGTTTTCTTATAATATTTAATTTATTACTATCGTTTAACAGATCAATAACATAAGTATTAGTTTTTAATTTATTTTTTCGACGGATCACATGAATTATTTAGTATTAATATTTTTATAATGTATTTTTTAATTTTCATAATCTACACACACAAAATGCTAAAAAATTTTGTTACTATTCTTATTTTTTATTATAAAATGTTAGTAGTCTTTTTAGTTACAGATGGTTTTGAAGAGAATGGTTTATAATATATGTTAATTTGTATTTTAAAATTGATTTTTAATTTAAAATATTTGTTAATTTTTGAGCGTTGAATTATGCGAACCGTGTTTAAAATCAAAATAAAATATTTTATTATTTCGTCAATTATGATTACATTATGTTAGTTTCATTCATATTTTTAGAATAAGTTTTTCGTTTTTTTAATTCGAAGAATTATTAAGATTGAACCTGACCATTATTAATAAATGTCATTCGGGAAAGTAAGGAGAATATGCCTACGTCAATATATACGTTTATTATTAAATAATTAGTAAAAATAATTAGTAAAAATAATTTTGTTCAATATATTAGTGTGATTAGTTCCCAAGAAAACATAATACCATGTTTGAGAGTAATAACATTAGTTTTATATTGAGACTTTTTTTTATAAACATCTTTTTCAAATAATTATTAAATATTGGAATTTTAAATGATTTATGTACATGGATAAATTATATGACCATAATGAACAAACTGTTTAAGTGTTCGTCAAATATCGTCTATGTTTGAAGAACTATTCGTAAGTGCCACTTTTGTTTGGGCATGCACCATTTTGACGTGGCTAAACATGTTCGTCTAAGACATCGGCTATCCGCCTCTTTGATTGTGACATATTTAATTTGACGGGTTGTTAAATTACTCCGCCTTGTTGAGGCTCGTTTAAGACAATTTAGTTAAAATGAAAAGTATATTTCACTAAGACTAATACAGTCTAATGATTAAAGACTTTTAGAAATATAGTATAATTGTTTAGTGTTTTAAATCGTAAAATATAGAAGCATTTGAAAAAAAAAAGGGTTTTATTGTGTTATTTCTTTTATTAAGCTTTGATACAAGAGTTTGGAATTTAATTTATTTGCCTCTTGAAATGCACGAGAGTTTACCTTCACGCTACAAAGTACCTCCATCTGTGGCAATCACTCGTTATCAAGCAAACGCACACTATCACAAATCTGTCCATACAATTTCTGCGTTGTATCGTGCACTGTGCAGTTTGCATTAAAATCACAATTGAAATAAAAGTTTTGATTTTTAATTAAGATTAAAATTTGTACACTCTGCTGAAGTTCTGTGAATCAAACTAGTGAAACAATTAGATTGAGCGCCCTAGGTACAATTGGTTTTCTGTATTGTCGCCACGGCCCCGCTTCGTGAGAATATCTAGATTTTAATCACAATTACTTGGTCGAATTCTGTGATAAACACCTAACGTACTGCGTTGTGTTTCTTTATTTCGTTTCAAGTTGCGTTACAATTGAGTTTTGTCTTGCATGTCAATAGTTTATTATAAGTTTTCAGTAGCAGCCCTGGAAAGCGGATTACGGTTCTACGTTGTGTGAGTACCTATTGTTTTGTATTTCTAATTTATATACATTATTGCCGCGTTTACTGTCTCCCGCGGACTTAAAACACTGCTTTTAATTAAAAGAATCATAATTTATTTGGTAGCTTGTTACTTATTATTTATCCGGAGTTGAGTAGAGTGATATGGGATCATCACCATTTTTAATTAATCTAGTGGGCAAAATGGGCAATCGTCTAGCTTTGATCTTTATTGTGTTAGTTTCTTACCTTCAAGTCATGCTTGTAGCTTTGGGTTATTAATCTTACTTTATTTGTTACTTAATAAAATAGTTAAAATTGTGCAATTTATTTGTTTATGCTACAAAGTACCTCCATCTGTGGCAATCACTCGTTATCACACAAACACACACTATTTGTCCATACAATTTCTGCGTTGTCGTGCACTGTGCGGTTTGCATTAAAATCACAATTATTATGAAATAAAAGTTTTGATTTTGTTAGTAATTAAGATTTATTTTTGTACACTCTGCAGTTCTGTAAATCAACCTAGTTAAATTAGATTTAGCGCCATAGGTACAATTTGTTTTCTGTATTGTTGCCACGGGTCCGATTCGTGAACATCTCTAGATTTTAATCATAATAACTTGGTCGAATTCTGTGATAAATACCTAACGCACTACGTTGTTTCTTTATTTTGTTTCAAGTTACAATTGAGTTTTGTCTTGCATGTCAATAATTTATTATAATTTTTTATTAGCAGCTCTGGAAGGCAGTTTACGGTTCTACGTTGTGTGAGTACCTATTGTTTTGTATTTCTAATTTATATACATTATTGCCGTGTTTACTGTCTCCCGAGGACTTAAAACACTGCTTGTGAATAAAAAGAATCATAATTTATATTTGGTTGCTTATTACTTAATATTTACCCGGAGTTGAGCAGAGTTATATGGGATCAACACCATTTTTAATTAATCTAGTTGGCAAAATGGCCAATCGTCTAGCTTTGATCTTTATTGTGTTAGCTTCTTACCTATAAGTCATGCTTGTAATTTGTCAATTATAGAGTTTTGAAGCTGTATAATATGTTAAAAATTAAACCTGAAAATGACGATGCAGAAGAATACTCTGTTGAATAAACGTTCGGAGTCGTTGAACCAAAACCGTTAGATGTGCTGTTCAAAACCATTGAAATATCTACAACAGAGGAGTATTTGGTTAAGAATGAAGTCGATGATACTTATGAGTAAGGCGATTTTTATTACCATTTTTTTTATCTTGAACAAAATTATTAAAACTTGTGCCTGATGGTATCAATATAAGAGTTTCACTAAGATTTAACTTATATTGGGAACCACTTGTTCATTTAATAATAGATTGATTGTTTTAAAACTACATCTACCTCTTATCAATACAAAAATCCATTAAAATATTAAAAAAAAAAAAAAAAATTGTAAACATTTAATTTGTGGGTATGTTGTCTGCAGCACCACATTATGTTAGCGTAAGTTTTGTACGATACTTACCGAGTTAGTTATATAAATATATAGAAAACATTTTTACAATTATTTTTCATTTTTTTATTAAGTTAAAAAAAATGCGAATAAATGTCATTTTTTATTACAAAAACTATATATTAAAATTCATGTTTTTTTACTATCAGAAATTTCATTTATGTTAAATAGACATTTTTTATGAATAGATCAGGCTATCTAATTTTTTTAAAATTTATAATATGATTAATCTTCGAGTTTAGAATGTAAACTAAATTATCTTTACTATATCATTATTAGACTATATTTGTTACTAAATAAAATAATTAAAATTGTGCAATTTAGTTGTCCAAATAAACCTCTTTGCATATATGGCACAGAAATACAACTAATGTTAAATGTCAATTATAGAGTTTTGAAGCGGTATAATATATTAAAAATTAAACCTGAAAATGACGATGCAGAAGAATGCTCCTTTGAAAAATCTAAACCGTTAGATGTGCTGTTCATAAACAATTCAATTTCTACAACAGAGGAGAATTTGGTAAAGAATGAAGTCGACAATACTTATGGGTAAGGTGATATTTATTAAAAAATAATTTTTATCTTAAATAAAACTATTAACTGGTGTTTATGTTGTTCTCCTCTATACACCTAACGTTGTTATCCATGTTAGCGTTCCGCTATTAAACTTATATTAGGAACTACTTGCTAATATAATAATAGATTGTTTTATAACTGCATTTACCTCTTATCAACATATTGTTAAATCAAAGTATAAAAAAAAAAAAAAATTTTAAACATTAATTGGTGGGTATGATGACCGGTTTACATCTGCAGTATCGCATTATTGTTAGCGTACGTTAGCATGGGACTTAAATGTGTTATACATATAAATGACAAAGATGGAAGTAGTAGTAATTTGGGGCTTTACCGCCCATTTTTACAAATTATAGTTTAACCTTATATATTGTTTAGTATAGAAAATTATTTGTAACATTGAGTGTTTTACTAAATAAGAAGTGGAAGAAATAAATCATATATAAACATGTTTCAAATAAATTATAGTCATTTTAATTCAATTTAAACAGTATAATAATGGATGATTATAATAGTGAATGTGATGTTTTTTGTACATTAGACTATTTAGATTGTAAAACGCGTAACAAGACTTTTGATAAATGTAGTAATACACTACTTATTTCAAAGCGAGAACTTATGAGTGAAGCCGGTTTTATTTATATTGGTGATGGATCAAATGATGATGTCTTATGTTTTTATTGTCGTCAAGGTCTGAGATCTTGGGAGCCGAACGACGAACCTTGGATCGAGCATGCAAGATGGTCTCCAGATTGTGGTTATCTTCGGTTAGTGAAGGGTTCACCTCATTGATTTTAAAACCTATTAAATAAAAAAAAAAGATGTTAATTTATTACAACATTCTTACATTTAAATTAACTCTTTAAATACTAGTAAAACCATGAATTCACATTGTAGACGCAGTGGCGTAGTAGGTTAAGGCGTGACTTTCTAGGATAAATTTAATAGGATGTGGATTGATAGCACTCATGCTAGGCTAGGTAGGTTGAGGTTGAGTCATACTTTAATTCACTCCGTCACTGCGTCTACACTTTTTGCATTTTTTTTTCCAATTTAAAAATAAAATATAGCGGTAAGAAGAGGGGGGGGGGCTAATATAGTTAATCAAATGTTTTTCAAGTGTTTAGTACATAGAGTTTCGTATAGTAGTACAGTCGATGTTAAAAGTATTATTCCAAGCACAATGCCTTGTATTAAATGTAGTCTACTAGAAGCTATTTATAATTTTATAATTAAATTAGACAAAATTGAACATTCAAATATAGAAAAATCTACATCTAAAACAAAACTTGAGGAATCTTTTGAAGAAGTTCTACACCAGACAAAAGAATTACAAAATGTAAAGAATCTAAAAATTGCACAACCCATTTGGTCAATTACACTGGAATAAGTAGAAGAGGGGGTATGTTTTATACTCAAGGTTTGTATATATATATACGTCATCTTTATGCTAAAGATATAAGTAGCTAATATAGAGTTAAGTTGTACGGACGTTTATGTGCATGCTAAAATTTTATTTAAACAAAATGGCAAATGTGTTATCTAAATCTACGTTCACCATTGACCCCAAAAGAACTATCTCGGTAGGTATTCTTTTAAATAAAAAATTATCTATTATTGTCTATTTAGATTATAAAAATAGTCAAGACCAGCTAATTCTTGATGAAAAACAGTGGCGTACTCTGATGGAATTTCAAATATTCAACAACATTGTGAACACAATTCAAAACAATGCAAAGTGAATACAATTAGGTTCAGATTTTAGTTGTACTACTAACCCTAAAACAGATTCAGTGATATTACGTAATAAAAATGAACGTATGAAATTGACGCGTATAAATTTGTTAACACTTCAGATGATTTCAAATTGTATTGAAGCACATATAACTGAACGCTTAAATAAGTTGGAGTTGTATCAAAAATCTTTTAACGATATATATTCAGCTATACTTAATGATGTTAATAATTTTTCAAGTGAATGTCGACGTATCGATTTCATAACGGCTTTTGTCGCAAACTATGATTTTCAAATGTTTGCAACGGATACAAATGCGCTATTCATCCATGAATTAAAAATTAATTATGATCAAATTATAAATTTGATTATGCGAGAACTTCTAGTAACTATAGTATAATTTCGAAAAGGAAAAAAAAAATATATGTATTGAGAGAGGGAAAACGTATACAAGCTAATTATTTAAAAAAATATTTCACTCGTTTTAGTTTAGAAATAGCCGTCTTACAAGAAGGTATTATAATGCCTTCACATTTAGAATGCTGCTCCTGTCGAAAGTGTCGTTTGTTAAAATATATTATTATTGAAGCAACCAAAAATAGTGTTAAAATATTAAATCAAAACTTAGAAAATGATATTTCAGTATTAATTGTGAAAACGCCAGATGCTCGTCGATCCAAGCGCTTACAGAATAAAAAATTCAACAAAATCTGAGTGAACGAGGATTATTTTTAAAGTATTATTAATCTTATTAAATAATGTAATTGTATTGTGAATTTAAAAAAGTGTTTAATAAACATTCTATTAACTAATCAATTGTGTTATATATATATATTATATAATTACTCACATTTAAGTCTCATAGCGTAGAGTACACATGACAATCATTTCCAACAACTCTATCTGTTAACCTTTAAAAAAAAAATATATTAAAATATTTTTTTATTTTACTAATTTAAAATCAGCTTACAGTGATCTCTAACGTTCATGTTTTCAACAATAATAAATACCTCCCTAAAAACCCTAAAAAAAAACAGTATAATATTAATTCAACAATAATTAAAACAATTAAACTAACTTACATATTAATCCGAATCAGTTAGCCAAATGGTTTCAATAGCTGGCTGATTAAGACGCAGAAGTGGAGGTAACACGTCTGCATCCGATTCATAAGTAACATCTGTTGATGACCCTTTTTTTTAAAAAAAAAAAAAAAGAAGAAAATATTATTTTATTTCAAATAAAAAAAAATTAACTTACATGAATGTGCTAGCGAAATTATTGATGGTTCTGATGTAGACCAATTTCCAATTCCATGTTCGTCATCTGTATCCGCTAAATAAAAAAAAAGTACGTTACTTATTTTGTAAAAAAAAAAATGTTAATATTCATTTATTAACCAATCGTTGGTAAACCTATATTGTAGAACACGATTGCTAAACTTTTTCCATTATTATTAATTACTAGTTAAACTCAGAACATTGAATCATGCAAAGAAATATGTATCTTTTTACTCACACCAATTTCCAATTCCACGTTGGTCATCTGTATCTGCTAAATAAAAAAAAGTACGTTACTTATTTTGTAAAAAACAAAAAATGTTAATATTCATTTATTAACCCATCATTGGTAAACCTATATTGAAGAACACGATTGTTAAACTTTTTGCATTATTATTAATTACTAGTTAAACTCAGAACATTGAATCATTCAAAGAAATATGTATCTTTTTACTCACTACTAATTGATAATATGTTTTTTTTTTTGTAATTACTATTATTAGAAAATAAAAAAAATAAAAAAACTATAAGTTTATTTTTTAAAAAAATTTTATAGTACAAAAAAACCTTAAAATGTGCTCTGTGTGAGCGCCGCGCTCATATGTTTACTAACGATGGGTTAAATAAAAAAAACTTACATTCCAACCACAGTGTTGATTTACTATGAAAAGACTTCACGTCGCTACTCGAGCTCCAAGGAGAATATGAAATCGACGAGAGCGACCGTTGACGTAGGGGTGATAATGAAAAAAAACTAGAGCTGGAATTAACACTTACCGATCGACTTCGCGATGCGGTAGTATCAGTCTCAAGAGATGTGTAAGAACCTATCCGTCGCCGTTGTGTTCGGATTTTACGCGGTCGCCGCCGTCGTTTGCAACGCCTCACCGTTCTAGCAGACGATGGATAGGAATCGCTGTCCATTTTGAACTAACAGCTCTTACTCATACACTAAGTTTGATAGTAAAAAAAAAAATCCCACTTACTTTTTAGTGAAACAGTTTCGCCTTGTAATAAATATAATCATTTGAGTCATAGCAACCATTACACAAAAAATTACTACGATTCATTGAACAAGACACACCGCGTCAATGAAACCCTGTGGTTAGTTGTATTCTATACGCTGCGTGATCTGTGTTTATGCGGTTTATGTGGGTAATGTTTGAGTCTAGTTAACTTTCTTCACACGTGAATAAACATTAATATTATTATTATTATATACCTTTACTATACTACTGAAAAAAACAATGATTTCTAATTTAAAATATTTTATTGTAATACTATATAATCTTATCTTAACAGTATATCGTTACGTTAAAATCATACAATATTATTATTATAATGAAATGTTCTCCACCATTATTATTATTGTTATACTGCTGAAAAAAAAAAAACAATGATTTCTAATTTATATTATACCTCTGCTATACTACTGAAAAAACAATGGTATATAAGTTAAAAATATAACTCGTCTTAACAATATATCATTACGTTAATACCATACAATATTAATATTATTATTATGAAAAGAACCTCCACCATCATGTATTTAAAATAGTTGATATAGCTGTAATAATATCATTCCTTTGTCATTTTTATTGTGCGAGATTCATCTGATAAAAATTTTTCTCCCAATTCATCAAATAGATTTTTCAATAAATTGTTGATTTTAGAATTCGCCTTATTATTTGTAAGACCAATTTTAGCAGATCGGTTCACTTTTCGCCATCTATAAAAAAAAATTAATTATGCTACGTTTTGGTACCAAAATAAAAAAAAAATTCTCACCTCTCACTATAGGATAATCCTAATACATCATTTACTAAATATTCTTGTATAATTATATAAGACGTTGGACTCGGTGTTTTAATATTAATGACACATTTTTGATTATTGTCACGTAAAAGCAGCATCGATTCTTCATAGTTCGCTTCATCTAAAATAACTGCATCCTTTAACGCTTTTTGAAAAATTGTTGACTGAAAATACATAATTTTACTATTTAAAAAAAAAAACAAAAAAAGTATATAAATAAATAATACCGTTTTGTTGTTTTTTGACTGTTTTCTTATATTTTTGCTAACTACTTTGGGTTTCTTCACTTGTGGTGGATCAAACGAGCTTGATTCATCATTTCTCTGTGAGGTCTCCTAAAAAACATTTTTTATATCATTCATATTATTATTATTATTTAGTTAACTTACTGCGAAGAAGTCCTCGTCGGATGATTCCAGAATCGACATTTTGTTTGTAAAATAAATTCGAACTGTACTGTCACACAACTAATGTTAATATAACTCTGATGTTTATGTTTTTTCTCGTTTTATACCAATCTTGACAAATAAAAAATATCCCACTATAGTGCTAACGTTCAAATTTGCATGGTAAAAAATAACTTAAGCGAAAATATGTACGGAGTGGGATGATTCTGTTTTTTATAATACTATGTAGAGTGTCTTCGAAATAATAATATGAGAAAGATAATTAACCTTCTTTTATTCATTCCAGTTGTAACATTGTAACAATCATTGTACAATAGCTAAAAAAAAAAAAATTTATAAATACGATTCAATGAACTAACCACAGACCACAGAAACCCTACGACTCGCTGCGTGTTACAATCCTTGAGGAACCTAACTGCTATAGACGTTTAACTATATTCTCCAAGCGAGGTCGATTTAATTTTTTTTTTTAATAACACTATAGAAGTGGTATATGTTGTGAATGTCTTTAAAATTATAATATGAGGAGGAGAATAACCTCCTTTCGACTGCATAAATACTGCCTAGTCGTGTGTTTTAAACATCAGTCTGTGATTGTCTTTTACCAGTGGAAACACCGTCTCCTGCTAGTGAAGTGTTTTCGACAGTACTATATCATTCTTAGCTATGTAAGTGTAATCATTTTTTACTTAAAGACATTTAATTTTGTACTCTTGTTGTGTAGTGCTCTTTAAAAATATATTTTTATTTAAGTCGCCGTCATTTATTTGATAGCAATGCTAATAAAAATATATATTTTAATTATGTCACCAACGGATGCATAAATTAAGCTATCAGTTCTAATTTTGTACTCTTGTTGTGTAGTGCTCTTTAAAAATATATTTTTTATTTAATTCGCCGTCATTTATTTGATAGCAGTGCTAATAAAAATATATATTTTAATTATGTCACCAACGGATGCATAAATTAAGCTATCAGTTCTAATTTTGTACTCTTGTTGTGTAGTGCTCTTTAAAAATATATTTTTTATTTAAGTCGCCGTCATTTATTTGATAGCAGTGCTAATAAAAATATATATTTTAATTATGTCACCAACGGATGCATAAATTAAGCAATCAGTGCTAATGTTGTACTCTTGTTGTGTAGTGCTCTTTAAAAATATATTTTTTATTTAAGTCGCCGTCATTTATTTGATAGCAGTGCTAATAAAAATATATATTTTAATTATGTCACCAACGGATGCATAAATTAAGCTATCAGTTCTAATTTTGTACTCTTGTTGTGTAGTGCTCTTTAAAAATATATTTTTTATTTAAGTCGCCGTCATTTATTTGATAGCAGTGCTAATAAAAATATATATTTTAATTATGTCACCAACGGATGCATAAATTAAGCTATCAGTTCTAATTTTGTACTCTTGTTGTGTAGTGCTCTTTAAAAATATATTTTTTATTTAAGTCGCCGTCATTTATTTGATAGCAGTGCTAATAAAAATATATATTTTAATTATGTCACCAACGGATGTGTAAATTGAGCTATCAGTTCTAATTTTCTACTCCAGTTGTGTAGTGCTCTTTAAAAATATATTTTTTATTTAAGTCGCCGTCATTTATTTGATAGCAGTGCTAATAAAAATATATATTTTAATTATGTCACCAACGGATGCATAAATTAAGCTATCAGTTCTAATTTTGTACTCCAGTTGTGTAGTGCTCTTTAAAAATATATTTTTTATTTAAGTCGCCGTCATTTATTTGATAGCAGTGCTAATAAAAATATATATTTTAATTATGTCACCAACGGATGCATAAATTAAGCTATCAGTTCTAATTTTGTACTCCAGTTGTGTAGTGCTCTTTAAAATCATATTTTTTTTTATTTAAGTCGCCGTCATTTATTTGATAGCAGTGCTAATAAAAAATATATATTTTAATTATGTCACCAACGGATGCATAAATTGAGCTATCAGTTCTAATTTTCTACTCCAGTTGTGTAGTGCTCTTTAAAAATATGTTTTTTATTTAAGTCGCCGTCATTTATTTGATAGCAGTGCTAATAAAAATATATATTTTAATTATGTCACCAACGGATGTGTAAATTGAGCTATCAGTTCTAATTTTCTACTCCAGTTGTGTAGTGCTCTTTAAAATCATATTTTTTTTTATTTAAGTCGCGTCATTTATTTGATAGCAGTGCTAATAAAAAATATATATTTTAATTATGTCACCAACGGATGGAAAATATTGAGTGTCTTTTAAAAAAAAAAATAGTATGAAGAATGAACATTATGATTCTTTATTTTTTTAGAATATCGTTACAGTCCTCATCACTCTCAAGGTCAACTCATTCAAAAACTGTTAAGGTATGGCACAACAAACTTCCACACTTTTATTAAACCCTAAAGAAAAAATAAAAATTATTAAAGCACTAGGTAAGCCTAGCAAACATGCTAGGAGAAGAAAGAATTATAAAAATAAAATAAAAAATAAATTAGACGATGAAATAATAAAAAAAATGTACGATATAATAAAAACAATAAAAGAAAATATTTAAATTTATGAATAATTTTGTTGTTGTTGTATTTGTATATGATTATGTGACTCTTGGTTTTATATTTCTAGTTTGAAAAAAAAAAAAAAAACATGAAAATTACGAAAAACATTCGTTTGAGTTCAACTGGTGATGGTTTACAAGAAATAGGAAGATTTAGGTCCAGGTCGAAAACTTTCTTTTTAAAAAATAAGTTAAAGTTTCTAGACTTTATACTTTTTTTCAAGTATGCTACTACATTTATTTTACCAAAAATTAAGGAAGCGTGTAAAAATAACTCAATTAAATTTAATCTTCACTTGGATTGTGTGTATGAAAATGTTTTAACTTTTGAGTTGCAAGATATTTCGTTTAAAACAAAAAACACATTCACAACATCAGGATCCGATTTTACAGTATTGTTGAATAATATATATGGTAAACTTTTGAAGGAAGAAAGTGAATTTATTGCTAAAGGCAGTGGTTGGTCTCTTCGAAATATTGATGGTATACAGCTACGCATAAATGTTGTAAATCCTTTAGAAGGTTCATCATACATTCCTCTACCACAAAAAATTCAGGGTAGAAGAGCTATAGTTAACATAAATAATAACGACGAAAAATGTTTTAAGTATGCAATATTGTCTAAGTTTGATAGGCGTAATAATAAAAGTAAATTCTCTAAAAAATATTTTGATTATTTAGAGACTAAAAATAAATTTGATTTCAAGTGTATCACATTCCCAACTTCGATTAAAGAAGTAAGAAAATTTGCAAAGATCAATAATGTTTCCATTAACATATATGGACTAGACAGTAAATCATTAATTTATCCAATACTAGTTTCCGATATTGAAAAACGAAACCATTTTGACTTACTTTTACTTAGCAACACTTCACGACAACATTATTGCTTTATATCCAATTTTTCAAGACTTATTAGGTCTCAAAGAACTAAACACAAAGAACAAATAAATATCTGCAAACGATGTTTTACTATTTTTAACAACACACCTTGTAAGAATAAATTATGGGGGTTTGAAGGACTACGAGAACATAAAAAATTCTGTTCTCAACATAAATTAAGCAGACCAGTTATGCTTGAAGATCATGATGATTCTGTAATCAAATTTACAAATTATATAGCTACTCAACGCGTACCAATAGTGATCTATGCAGATTTTGAATGTTTTTTAAAACCTCTTATGGAACAGTCAAATGAAAAACAGAAATCTATTAAAACTTTTCAACACAAACCGATGAGTTTTGGCTTTTATGTTAAAATTGATTACACAACCATTCCACCTGAATTAGTTAATGAATTTAAAATACCTAAAAAACCAGTTATTTACAGAGGTGAAAATGCTGCCAAAAAATTTATGGAAGCTCTTATAAAAGTCGGAGAAGAAGTAGATAAATTATATCAGACAAACATAGCAATGAATCCTTTAACTAGTGAAGAAACAAATCGATTTCAAAACGCTAGCAATTGTGAAACATGTAAGCGATCTTTTATCAATACCATAAAAGTTAGAGATCACTGTCATTTTACGGGTAAATTTAGAAATGTATTATGTTTGACCTGTAATTTCAAGTTGAAAAATGTAACTTTCATTCCAATTTATTTTCATAACTTAGCGTACGATAGTAATTTCATAGTACATCAATTAGGAATAAATAACAAACGAATTGATGTTATTCCTAATTCGAGTGAAAAATATATTTCATTTAGCAAAGAAATTTCCAAAACTATGAAAATAAAATTCATAGATACGTTTAGATTTATGTCAGAGCCTTTAAGTACGCTTGCTAATAATTTAGCCGAAGACAAATCTAGGTTTAAAGAGACATTACGATTTTTTTCAATAGATAAATTAGATTTAGTATGTCGTAAAGGTTGTTTCCCCTACGAATACGTGAATAACTGGGATAAACTTGAACAGACTTATTTACCATCCAAAAAACACTTTTACAACTCACTAAATGATGAAGAAATCAGTAACCAAGATTATAACCATGCGAAAACTGTTTGGAATACATTTAGAATAAAAACTTTAGGTGAATATTCTGATCACTATCTGTTGACTGATATTTTAATATTAGCCGATGTTTTCGAGTCATTTCGAAATCTTTGTATGAACACATTTCATCTTGATGCATCACATTATTTTACAGCTCCAGGATTCGCATTCCAAGCAATGTTGAAATTTACTAATGTTGAACTTGAAAGGCTAAAAGATTATGATATGCATCTCATGCTTGAAGCCGGTATTCGCGGAGGTATCTGTAACAGTGTTAAACGACACGTAAAAGCTAATATCCCTAATGTCGAGGGAATTAATTACAATCCTGATAAACCCACGTCTTGGCTTACATATTTTGACTGTGTAAACCTCTATGGGAAAGCTATGCTATCGGTTTTACCTTTTCGTAATTTCGAATGGTTAGAAGATTTATCATTAGATATTACAACAATACCAAACAATTCAAAGTATGGTTATATATTAGAAGTTGATGTTGATTACCCTGAGCATTTACACAATGATCATAACGATTTCCCATTTTTACCCGAATTTACATTCCCACCTAATTCAAAGGTGAAAAAATTGATGACTACTTTTAATCCTAAACGAAATTATGTTGTACATTATCGTTCACTGAAGCAAGCTATCGCAAACGGATTAGTTGTGACAAAAGTACATAGAATTGTTAAATTCGAGCAAAAGAAATGGATGGCACCCTACGTGAAACTTTGTACTGAAATGAGACGAAACGCAACAAATGTGTTTGAAAAAGCGTTTTGGAAACTCGCTATCAATTCTGTTTTTGGAAAATGTATGGAAAACGTGAGAAAACGTATGAATATGAAATTGGTGACAACTGATCGACAGGCACATCGTTTAATGATAAAACCTAGTTTTAAAGATCGTACAATTTATTCTAATAATCTAATGGCTATACACATGTTCAAGGAGAAACTTAAATTTGATAAACCCATATATGTAGGATTAGCTATTCTAGATATTTCCAAAACTGTTATGTATAATTTTCACTATAATGTAATGAAGCCTAAGTATGGTCGCAACATTAGATTATGCTACTCCGATACAGATTCCTTAATCTATGAAATTATTACAGACGATTTTATGACTGATCTCACAAATGATTTGTCACCATATTTCGATACATCAAATTTTCCCAAAGATCATCCATGTTTTTCAGAAAGGAGGAAGAATGTACCAGGTTACTTTAAAGATGAATTAAAAAGTTTGATTTTACTTGAATTTGTAACCTTGCGACCGAAACTGTATGCTTTTAATGTTGGAGGAAAGGAAACAAAGAAAGCAAAAGGAGTAAAAAAGTATGTGATTGAAAAAAATATGAAAATAGAACATTATATCAGCGTTTTAAAAGCATATTCTAGTCAAAACACTTTTAGTCAGAACAATACAATAACATATCAATCTATGAACACAATTCAATCAGAAAAACATCAAGTATATTCAAAAAAAATTTACAAACTCGCACTTAGTGCAAGCGATGACAAGCGAATAATATTGGAAAATGGGATAGATACAATAGCACATGGTCACTACAAATATTTATGAACATTATAAAATTTAAATATGTAAATCATTTTATATGTTAAAAAAATTATTTAAATAATTCTGTTATTTAGATGGCGCGATTCAACCGTTTCTTGGAAATTTTTCGAACATTTCGTTCACTCAATGTAACTGCAGCAATGCCTGGAGAATTAGCTCTTATTTTTATCTTTGAGACAGACGATGATTTTAATCAAACAATTGATGACGTTTCAGAAACAGATATCATACTATTTTATCATAATAGAGAGCTTGATGATGAAAAACTAAAAGAGATATTTCCATCGTTTGTACCAACGATAGATAATGGTGCCAAGTATGTATATCCCATCGGTCATATACTTGATGGCAATGCACGTATTGTGCTACGCAAGTGGAGGAATGAACATGCAGGTGGTACATACTATGTTAGGAGAAGACCGGATTACGTAGTCATAAATGATATTTTGAAAATATTTCTACATCCATCCATTGAGCAATTCGATATGAATGCTGCAGTAACCATAAACGATAACGGTGAAGTTTTGTCTTTATTGGCATCAAATCCTACATTTAAACGTACTGTATGTGGTGGTCATAAAAAACTAAATATGTACCACTTTGAACGGATAGAGTCTACCATTTTTTCTAGACCGGTATTGGGTATTGTCAATTGCATCCATCATTCAACCACCAATAGAGATGAACGGGTACAAATGAAGTGTAGACTGGATAAAATCTTCCTCGCTGGCTCTGAAAGATCAGCATATAAACTACAAGATCCTAACTGGTTTAACATTTTATATTAGTCAACTAGACACATAAATCTTTAATTTTTAAATATATAACTAAGTTACTATTTTTAATAGTTTAATATAAAGAAATTGTATTTTTTTTTTTTTAATAAAAATTATTTTACAATATTTTCTGTTTTCACCCATGAGTTATGAGATGAATCTAGTCCTAAATACTTTACATACATTTTTCCTTTTGATCTTTTCAAGACACGTTCTATAAGATATGTATCAGGGTAATTAGTCTTTTTAATTTCTTGCTCATAAAAACATCCTAAAATTAGCTCACCTTTCTCATCAGACAATTTGTAGGTTATAGGATTAGTATCTAAAATGTTGCTAATAGTAAAAATTTCTGTAGTCCAACTTGGCGTGTAAGATTTATTAAAAATGTGTTTATATTTTGATATTCTAACTTTTTCATTTAACTTAAATTTTGGTTTTTTCTCTAAACTTTTGCTAGAATAACTTTTATGTGTAACAGAATGAGGAGTTAATCTGGCTTCTTGTGGAGTACAACTAATTGTTCTGTGTCTACTATTATTATATCTGTTTACTAGTTTTGGTAATGCTTTTATCCAGTCCCAACTGCCTTGAGCTGTAAAATTTGTATAAATATAATTTTTTAAAGTTCTAATCACTCGTTCTACCATCCCCGCCTTGATACTACTATAAGTTGAATAATGTTTAATGTTATATTTTTTCATAATATTTTGAAATTTCTCATTATGAAATTCCAATCCAAAATCCGATTGAACAAATTTAGGCTGATGAGTTTTTAATATTTTCATCATCGCATCTTTTATAGTAATTGCTGATTTATTTTTTAAAGGTTCTAACCATACGTATTTAGTAAACGTATCAATAACAACTAAAATATATTTGAAACCACTATTTTTCCTCGAATGTGCCTGCATATCCATTAAATCAATTTGCCAAAGTTCATCCATGAACCTTGTAATAACTTTACGTCTTGGAAATATTTTTCTAGCTGGTCTATGTAATTCGTTGGCTATATCTCTTAAAGAAGTCATAATAGATTAATATGTAAACTAGTTGAAATAATTTTTTTTCTATCACCTTAATTTTTATTACATTATTTTACAGTTCATAGTGATTTGCATTAATGACAGAAAATTTATAGAACAAACAATTTTAAATTACAACTTGGAAAATATGTCATGTTGTGATTATTATGTTCCTTGGATTCCGGACGACTTAAAACATACCGAGAAAATTGAACTCATTAGAGAATATTTTAAGGAGTTGAAGATAGAAGATGAGGATGATGTTGAAGAAGATGAACAAATTGATTATTGGTAATATAAAAAAATGTAAAACATCTTCTATTTTTAAACCATATATTAAAATATTATAGGTATAGAAAAGATTTATTGAATCAAAAAGAGGATGAAGAAGAAGAAGAAGAAAAATTAAGCTGGGAAGAAATAGATGAATGGGTGGATACTATAATTAAAAAATATGATTTATTAATAATTAATTCTAAAAAAATACCACTTCTTTTTTTTAATTCAAATTTAAATTCATTAAAAAAATACTTTTTAGAAGACAGTAGAAATAATTGTATAGAGGAGGAGTGGTAATGTTTATATATATATATTTTTTTTTAATTAAACAATAATTTTTCGTTCACGAAGTTCTTCAATTATTGATATTATTTCATTACTTACACCTGTATTCCCAGCCTCTTTAGAAGCCATTAAAAGAGCAAGCCTAGACACTAATTCATTTGGATTATCATAATAAATGATTTGTGTATTAGGTTGTACATTCTTATATAATATACCAGATCCTTCTTTTGGCTTAAAATCGTCTGACTTTTCTAAGTCAGTAGGTTTTTCAAATGTGAATGGATCTTTTGAATGAGCAGCTTCCGGTGCCTTTGAAGCTATAAAACTGACATCAAGTTTCGCTCTTTTTGTTGTCTTCAATTGTAACATTTTTTCAGTATAATATGGCTTAACAATAAAAGTCCAATTATAAGATTGGCTAGATTTAGGTCCTCCGTTAACATTTAAGTGAACCTCTGTAGCATCTAATATTTTGTAATACGATTTAAAATCCTGACGTGTAGTTAATTTAGGTTTTTTTTCACAAAGTAACGACCATAGACCGGGGGTCCAATCATAGTCTTTGTCTGCTACATACATTTTATTGTTGGCAATGAATACTGGGAAATTACCAATTTTTAGTTGATTATCAATATTATCATAACGCATACCATAAGATGGATCATATGATCTTCTATTTGGAGGTAATTTCATAAAATTGTTGAATTCATATAATTGAGGATCAGCGTTTTCCTCATTTGTTGTAATAGATAATTCCTCATCAATAACATTATTCATTTTATTGTCATTAACTAGCATATTAAGTGGTTCTATAATCGGTTTAAATGTTTCGTTAAATGTATATTCAGAATCTAAAACACCGCGCTTTAACTCCATAATTTTCCGCTTAATATTATTTTTTGATTCTACCAAATTGTTAAGTAATATTTTGTTTTCTGACATTTTAGCAAACTAAAAAATATTTCAGTTTACACCAAGCTTATATAGACATCAAAACCACGTCTGTACCGACCATCATTAACATTTCTAGTTTTATCTATAACAAGAAAACCATATTCTTCATAGCCCCAACAATAAATACAAATTTTTTGAAAATCTAGATAATCCATATCAGTTGAAATATGATCATTAAATATATGTCTTAGATTACGTTCGTCTTGTTTGAACACCACTAATAAATTACAGTTATCGCGTACCAATCGTTTTAAAACTTTAGAATAACTTTGAACTAAAAAGAAAACTGAATTAGCACCAAAATGTCTCCCCATACTAAAATAATCTTGAATGGGTATTTGAGTATCACACAACACATCATCAAAAATAAAAATAGAATTTGGATTCGTTATTTGTGGTTTAACTACTTCTTCAGCTTCCGTAAAAATAAACAGCTTCACTCCTTCTAGACCATCAAAAATTTGTTTCAATAAAATATATTTTTCTTGGTTAAGCGTTTTTGTATACAAATAAACGTTTTCAAATTTTAAACCATTTATATGTGTAAGAAGATTAAACATTACATTTGTTTTACCAGAGCCACTAGATCCAACAATAATACATCGGATACTATCTGGTAGTAAAGGTCCATGTCTTGAGATTGCTTTATTAGAAATTTCTGTGTCTATATTTTTAATATTTAGTTTACTATTCTGTTCTATAAAACACATTTTTTTTTGTATATATAATAGTTGTGAACTAAGAAAAAATACTTAGTATATATAGGAAATGCCAAGAGTGCAAAAGTGTATAACCGGTAAAGGTCTCGTTAATACACTAATAAATAAACTTCCGTTCGAAGCACATTTACCAGGTTATAAATATTGTGGACCTGGAACAAAACTTGAAAAAACATTGGCTAGAGGTGATAAACCTATAAATCTTCTTGATGAGGCTTGTCGTGACCACGATATAGCGTATTTAAAAAATAAAGACGTAACAAACCGTAATTTAGCTGATAAAAAATTAGAATTTCAAGCGTGGGATAGGGTGAAAGCAAAAGATAGTTCATTTGGGGAAAAAGCTGCAGCCTACACCGTTACTAACATTATGAAAGCTAAACGTAAAATTGGCATGGGTTGTTGCAAAGCTAAAAAAGGTGGTAAATTAGTTGGAGCAGTAAGAAAAAGAATATCTCGAAGAAAGTCTAAAAAAGTTAGAAAAATTAAGGTACCAAATCAAAGGGTTCTGCTATACCTTTGATACCAATATTTGCAGGACTTTCAGCCCTCGGTAGTCTTGCGTCTGGTGCAGCAAATATCTATAAAGCTGTTAAAGATTCTAAAACTGGACAAACGAAAAAAATTGGTAAAGGCTTATATTTGAATGTTCGTAATGGTAAAGGTTTATACTTAGACAAATCAGGTTTAGGTGTGAAAAAAAGAAGAAATATTAAGAAAAAAAACTAATTACTATGCTACCTAATAGACCTCTTTCCTCTCAAGACATTATAAAACATGTTGCACAATTAAAAATTCCACATTTCCGTGGTGTATTTTCACGTGACAGCTTACCAAAAACTATTTTTAAAAACGAATGTGCGGTTATTAACCTTGCTGGAATAAGTCAAAAAGGATCGCATTGGGTAGCTTACTTTAAAAAATATAACAACATATGGTATTTTGATAGCTTTGGTAATTTACCACCACCAATTGAACTCCAAAATCGTTTTAAAGGGTACAATATTTTATATAATTACTCAAAATATTAAAATTATAATACATTTATTTGTGGTCATTTATGTATTGATTTTTTACAATGTATGAATCAACAACAATAAGTTTATCAGGTAACACTACAGAGTTATCAACAAATTTTTTTCCATCACTAACTATAGCTGAGGACTCAGAAATAGCATTATTAAATCTTCAGACATATAATTCTTTTCCTAATATTAATGAAAGCAATAATAAATTGAGAATAATTATAAAGAACAATACAATATTAAATAAACGCGATGTTTCTGTAAGCAGTAGTTCTTCACTAGAATCAGATAAGAATGCTATTGATCATAATCCAAGACATTTATCTAAATATTTCACGGAATCATATACGAGTAATATTAATAAATCTTCCGATTTTTTCTCAAAAAGTAATGAACACATTCTGAGTGAACAAATGGATAAAGAAATCTTAAAGCTTGAAATAGAACCAGGGTGTTATGAACTAAGTCAAATAAATGAATATATTAAAAACATGATTAAAAAAAACCCATCCAAATATTGTATTTAGCATATTTCCAAACATCAATACATTTAAATCATATGTTTACTGTTCTGAAACAATCGATTTCACTATTGATAATAGTTTAAGACATGTTTTAGGATTTGATGAAGTGGAATTAGAACCGAATAAATTACACGAATCTCAAAAAACTGTTAAAATTAGTATGACTAATTCAATAAAAGTATTATGTAGTATTGCTCAAGGATCATTTGATGGTAACAAACCCTCACACTCAGTCTATGAGTTTTACCCTACAGCAGTAAACGGATCAAAAATTGTTGAAGCACCTAGCAACTTAATATATTATCCATTGATAACAAATGAAATAAATAATAAACGGTAAAGTTAGTTGATCAGGATCAAAGACCGCTAAAGAATTTAGGTGAAAAAATTACAACAGTTTTTCATATCAGACGGTACGGTTCATAAAATGGGGTTGAAATTTTTTAATTTCCAAAACAAAATATTAGATATAAAAGAACCGTCACATAAAAAATCTTCCATTCCCAAAACGAAATCTAACCGAGCAACAAGGAGAAAAACAGAAATAAATCTTACGTCAAAAAATAAAAATATTTTAAGACAACTTGGATTTGAATTAAAAAGTAATCGAAATGCCTGAAAATGATATTTTGGAAGTTGATATGGGTTATGTGTCAGATTCGAAAAACACTAATTTTGATTTTCACTCATATATTTCTTATACTAAAGCTTTTAATAATAATGATGAAATTAGGATATGTGTACAACAAACTGATGTATACCTATTTACATGAAAGCTTTTTATACATCGAAGGCGACATTGAAGATAAAGATAAAGTAAACTAGGTAATAATGGATTATCTTTTCTTTTTGAACAAGTTCGTTTAGAATTAAATGGTATCGAGATAGATAGTTCACGAATGTTAGGTATTACAAGTTCTATCAAAGGATATCTTTCAAGTACACCAGATAATCATTATTGTTATGAAAATGCTGGATGGACTTTCAAAAATAGTTCATCCATATCAGACACAAATGGTCATTTTACAGCATGTATACCACTAAAATACTGGTTAGGCTTTTTTGAGCATTATAGAAAATTTTTATTAAATTCACGAATAGAACTCATATTAACTAGATCAAATAGTGATTTAAATGCATTGATTAAAAAAAGTGATGATGCAACTACAGGTAGTGTGAATATTAAGAATATTGTTTGGAAAGTTCCTCATGTAAGTGTTGATGATAGCCAGCGTCTAAAGTTAATGAAAATAGTTGAAAAAGAAAAACATTTGTTTATACCATTTAGATCATTTGAAACATATACTTACCCTGAACTCGGAAACACGAAAAATGTACTATGGAATTTAAAAACATCAACGAAATTGGAAAAACCTCGTTATATCATTGTAGGCCTCCAAAAAAATCGTAACAATTCAATAGCTGCAGACAAAAGCGAATTTGATCATTCTAAGTTGAAAAATATTAAAGTGATTCTGAACTCAAATGTTTATCCTTATGATAATTTAAATTTAGATTTTACGCACAACTATTTTACATTATTATATAATATGTATACATCGTTTCAAGAATCATATTATGAAAATGGACTTCGAAATCCGATACTAAGTCCAAAATTGTTTTATCAAATGCTCCAATTATTGTTTTAGATGTTAGTAAACAAAACGATTCTGAAATTTCTTCTACAATTGACTTACGTTTAGAAATAGAAGCTGATGATAATTTAACTGGTGTTAGTGCTTATTGTATGTTAATACACGACCGCATAGTTGAGTATTCGCCATTTACCCGAGAAGTGCGTAAACTCGTATAATATAGTTTTTTTTGTTTTGGTTTTAGTATATAAGAAGTCCTTGTCACTGTTAAGATCTCTATTTTTAAATTAATAATGGATTATTTTGGTCATCATATAAATCATTTCAATGATATCGGAGTTGGTAAATATTTAAATTCGAAATTAATTGATTTGGAAAATAGTATAAAAAATTCTATCTTAGAAACTCAGACTCGTTTAAAAGATAGTTTAGAAAAAAAACTAATAACACATAATGAATCAATAACTAATGTTTCAAAAAATACAATAGAAACAATAAAATCTGAATTAAATAACTCTTTCAAAGAATGTATCACTAGTTTGGAAAATAAAATAAATATGACGTTAATGAATGATGAATTAGAAAAAAAATTAGAAAAAAGTTTAGACAAAAAAACGAATGATGCTATGATAAAATTAGTAAATGAAGCTAGGGTTAAATTAAATAAAGTTTATTATGAATGAATGATTGTTTAAAACTTTAGATGCTTTTATTTTCTAAATTAACCGATAAAGCATACATGCCGATTAGAGGAAGTCAACATGCGGCTGGATACGATCTAAAAAGTGCATACCAATATATTGTAGTAGCACATGGAAAAGAATTCATTAAGACCGATCTACAAATTGTAATACCACATAGTACATATGGACGAATTGCACCGAGATCAGGAATAGCATGGAAACATTTTATTGATGTTGGAGGTATGCTTATAAAATCTAATCACTAAATAAAATGTTATATATATATTTTTTTTAAATCCTAGCTGGAGTAATTGATCGAGATTACCGCGGAAACGTTGGTATTCTCCTATTCAATCATTCTGATGTCGACTTTATCGTTCAACGTGGAGATCGAGTAGCACAACTAATATGTGAAAAAATTGTGTATCCAGAACTCAGGGAACTTCGGTCATTAGATGAAACTGATAGAGGAGAAAAAGGATTCGGTTCTTCAGGATAATTTTCATGTGTGTTAGGTAGAACTTATATAATTTAAAATTGATTTAGCTTTGAATAATAGAGACAGAAAACCTTTATGTAAGTTTATTTTATACTATACAGATTGATAAATCATAAAATATTATAATTATTATGATTAATAAAAGGTATTATACTATATAAAGAGATGTTGTTATTCATTTCTAGTTTAATTTACTACAATTTGTAAAAATGGGCGGTAAAGCTTCAAATTACTACTACTAGTGTAAATTAAATTTACTTAGTTTTTTAAATTTTAAAAATTAATTTTATTAAACTTTTTAAGTTAAAATTAAGTTTTATTAAACATTTTATTTTAAAACTATAATTACTGAATTCAAACTTACACATTATAGTTTAAACGTTAAATGAAGTTTTTGCAATAAATTACTTTTACCTAAGTGAATTCCTTTATAAATAATGGGCGAAACGTCTTTCTAACTAAACATGTTAAACATATTATCATTGAAATAAACGCTCAAAAAACAGAAACATATTCAGCACTAGTACCTACATAAAATAGCAGTATATAATATATATTAATGACATATATTTATGTAATTTCACATTGATAACTAATTTTGTTCTTCATGTTTAGCCCCATCCCCATGCAATCCGATTTATGCCCAGGGTGAGGATTTTTTTTTAATTACCGAATATCAAAACTTGTTTGAAAATAATTAGTCGTTTTAAAATTTGTAATAATTACTTAAACAAATAAATTTGAGTATGAAATAAAATTGTATTCACAGTTTCAAAAATGTACTATCTGCCATATGGTCAAGGTGAAAAACAACAAAGAGTTAAATATTAATTTTACCAGTACATTTTCCCCTTACTTTTGTGATGACATTTCTACGAACAAATAATATAATATGTTATTGCCAGTTGTAACGGACCTACTTGTCTAGCTGGCTAGACTAGGCAAAGTGGCCGTCGATAAAGCTAAAATAGACGGATCCCCACGGGAAAACGGTTGGCTAGGCCGTTGTCTACGTCTAATTGGCCTTAAAGTCTCCCTTATTAACTTAATATATCGCCCGAGGAGCTAGAACGGGCGGTCACACTGTTAAATAATCTAACTCTCAGCTGCAGGCTACAAGATGTTTTATTCTAAATTAGGGTTTCTAAATAAAATACAAAATTATACAATATATATATATATATATATATATACACTCTGACCTGGGTTGGACGATGAAATGGTTGGTCAAAGCGGAGTTGAAACGGACGCACACAAAAGATAGTCGGATGGGCGGCTTGTAGTAAAACGGCAAAAATATAGAGCGCAAGGTCGAGGATATTGGCGGTCCGTGATGGTAAAGTCAACTGGTTAATTAGATGATACGCGACGTGCATTGTCCTGTGTGTGCGACCGTTCCCCTACCTATAGTCGGGGGTGCTGTGTCAGTTGGTTTGGGACGCGAAGTAACGGTCAAGCGAAATGTGACCGTTACACAATAGAACAAAGAGTACTGAATACTGCTAGAAATATACAGTATAACACGAGCAATTTAATTAACCTACTATCAGTTGACTTGGATTAACTAATATAAGGAGTTCATTGATACCTTATTATTTTCATTATATTTAGAATTTAGATACTCATTCACCATGTCTTCAACCTCCAGACTCCATTATGTCACTGAGAGTGTGAACCTAAGCCCTACCATTAAATCGATAAGGTAACTTAAGTTTTAGGTAAATACTATAATAGTAATATATAGTAAGTTTATATACAATAATATATACATATTTATATTATGTAAAATGTTTGTATTATTATTACATTGTTATATTGAGAGTAACACAAAATTAGTAATACTAACAATACATTTTCTTGAGATTTTATGAAAAGACAAAACTAACTTGTATACGGATAGAATAGTTTTTTTTAAATGTGAGATTTTCTTTTATGATAAAAAAAACCAAGTAATTTGAATAATCCAACTATTAACACAAAAGCCAGCACATATTTAGTTTCTCGAAAAAAATGTACGCTTAGTGTACATTTCGCTTAAACAATTATAATATTATAGCAAAAATAAAAGTTTAAAAAAAATCATTTTAATTCTACTACTTTGCCTATGTTGAGGCTCGTTTAAGACAGTGTAGTTAAAATGAAAAGTATATTTCACTAAGACTAAATACAGTCTATTGGTTAAACACTTTTAGAAATATAGTATAATTGTTTATAGTTGTTAAATAATGCATTTGGGAAAAAAAGGGTTTTATTGTGTTATTTCGAATATTAAGCTTTGATACAAGAGTTTGGAATTTAATTTATTTGCCTCCGAAAATGCACGACAGTTTACCTTCACGCTACAAAGTACCTCCATCTATGGCAATTTTAATTACCGAATATCAAAACTTGTTTGAAAATAATTAGTCGTTTTAAAATTTGTAATAATTACTTAAACAAATAAATTTGAGTATGAAATAAAATTGTATTCACAGTTTCAAAAAATGTACTATCTGCCATATGGTCAAGGTGAAAAACAACAAAGAGTTAAATATTAATTTTACCAGTACATTTTCCCCTTACTTTTGTGATGACATTTCTACGAACAAATAATATAATATGTTATTGCCAATAGAACAAAGAGTACTGAATACTGCTAGAAATATACAGTATAACACGAGCAATTTAATTAACCTACTATCAGTTGACATGGATTAACTAATATGAGGAGTTCATTGATACCTTATTATTTTCATTATATTTAGAATTTAGATACTCATTCACCATGTCTTCAACCTCCAGACTCCATCATGTCACTGAGAGTGTGAACCTAAGCCCTACCATTAAATCGATAAGGTAACTTAAGTTTTAGGTAAATATACACTAAGTTTATATACAATAATATATATATATATATTTATTATGTAAAATGTTTGTATTATTATTACATTGTTATATTGAGAGTAACACAAAATTAGTAATACTAACAATAAATTTTCTTGAGATTTTATGAAAAGACAAAACTAACTTGTATACGGAGAATATTTAAAAAAAAATCATTTTAATTCTTCTTCACTTTCAATCACTCGTTATCAAGCAAACGCACACTATCACAAATCTGTCCATACAATTTCTGCGTTGTGTCGCGCACCGTGCAGTTTGCATTAAAATCACAATTGAAATAAAAGTTTTGATTTTTAATTAAGATTAAAATTTGTACACTCTGCTGAAGTTCTGTAAATCAGGCTAGTTAAATTCGATTTAACGCCATAGGAAAAGTGTGTCCATGGCAGATAAGGCCTTAGGTAAACTTATTAATTTTATAGGATGTCGATGAAGGTTAGTTTACAAAAAGCTTTAATACAAGTGTTGGGGTATTGATTTGTTTGCCTCTTAAAAAGCACGAAAGTTTACCTCCATGCTACAAAGTACCTCCATCTGTGGAAATGACTCGTTATCACACAAACACACACTATTTGTCCATACAATTTCTGCGTTGTCGTGCACTGTGCGGTTTGCATTAAAATCACAATTATTATAAAATAAAAGTTTTGATTTTGTTAGCAATTAAGATTTATTATTGTACACTCTGAAGTTGTGTAAATCAAACTAGTTAAATTAGATTTAGCAATTTGTTTTCTGTATTGTCGCCACGGGTTTGATTCGTGAACAACTCTAGATTTTAATCATAATAACCTGGTCGAATTCTGTGATAAATACCAAACGTACTACGTTGTGTTTCTTTATTTCGTTTCAAGTTGCATTATATTTGAGTTTTGTCTTGCATGTCAATAATTTTTACAAGTTTTTATTAGCAGCTCTGGAAAGAAGTGAGTAACGTAATCCACTTATCTTTCCTTTTTCTATACTTATAGCTTGTTTTTAGGCTATTATAAAACATAAGGGATAATATTATTTATATTAATATATACATATATAATACATAAGTAAAGATTATTACCACTTTAAATTTAGTCGGCCAAATGAGCTATTGTCCAGCTTAAATCTTTATGGTATTAGCTTTTTATCTAAAAGTCATACTTGTAGTTTTGTGTTATTGATCTAAATAAGATAAATTAAAATTTAGTTTTAAATTTTTAAAAAACACAAAATATACCTATGAACTTGAATTATGTTGTTCTCCTCTATAAACCCTTCGTTGGTATCGATGTTAGCGTTCCGTTATTAAACTTATTATAGAAACCACTTATACATATAATACCAGATTGTTTTAAAACCGCATCTACCTCTTATCAATATAATGTTAAATCAAAGTATCAAAAAAAAAAAAAATTGTTATTTATTTGTGGGTATGATGACCGGTCGACGTCTGCAGAATTGCATAATGTCAGCTTACGCTTGCGTTTGCATGAGACTTACCGTGTTTATTTATATACATATATAAAAACATTCATACATTAAAATAGAAAAGAAATGCGAACAGGTGTAATTTTTTAAAATAAAAACTTAATGTTAACAGTTATAAAAAAAAAATAATGTAATAAGTAATGGGGTTTAGTTTAATTTTTATTAAATACATTTTTTAATTATCATAAATAAAAATTAAAAGTTGATAGAAATTTTTAATGAAATAGACTATAAGTAATGTCCTCATAGTAAAATACTTAAAACTTTATAAAAATATTATTAATTAGTTACATTTTCTTTACAAAGAGGTATTTATTATATGGATATGTCTCGTTTCTTATCTCTCATATTTTATTTCTAATATTATATCTCTACATTTTGTATCTACAATATCGTACATTTTATATCTTATCTATAATATCTCTAATCGCATATCTCTAATTTTTAGCCAGACATTAAAAATTATTTATCAGCTGTTTCATTCACAAAACATCCGCTTAATCGCGCCACACGCACACATTTCCCTCGGTAGCGTTCAGCGTCATTCAAGCATTTTCTTAATGTCCCCAAGTCAAAAGACATATCCATGTCAAAAATATAGTTTAGTCGTTTATGAGAATTTATTATTATTTCTGTCAAGTTTAAGATTAAAAGACGTCGGTCATAAAAAGTCTCAAGGTACTCAATGTAAAAGTGGACTTTAGATAGAGTACACTTTTTAGGTTTTAAATCTTATGGCACTCGGATGTTTATTGTCCATATTCTAATAAATGTGAACGTTACATTGTGTTATGTAGGATAAGTTTAGGCAACTCGATCAAATAAAAATTGAGTAAAGAAGACTTTTGTATGTCATCTAAAATTAATCAAATTAATTCTTAAAAAGGATGCGTTGTATATTTAATATTAAAACTTGCTGTATGACATCAAAATATATTTTTCTTAAATTAATTTGTTTTGTTTCAAACGTG
Organism: Adelges cooleyi; assembly: GCF_023614345.1. Classification (NCBI taxonomy): domain Eukaryota; kingdom Metazoa; phylum Arthropoda; class Insecta; order Hemiptera; family Adelgidae; genus Adelges; species Adelges cooleyi. The sequence continues at coordinate 30,751 of NW_026096188.1, read as the reverse complement.
TTGCAGTATTTATTTTTCGTGTAAAGCGACAGATATCTCAAATAATACAAAGACAATGGATTGTAGTTTTAACGAAACTATAGATAATAATTCTCAGAAAGATATATACAAAATACGTCGGTTCGACTGCAATATGTGTCAAAGGAGGTTTACAACCAAAAGTAATATAATCCGGCATATTGCGAAATCGCATTCCAGTACTTCCATTGAAAAGAAAACACCTCAAAAAAATAAAGTCAATCATCGTAACAGCAAAATCAAAGGAAATACTCGAAACAAAGATGGCCTATTTAATTGTGGTATTTGTTTGAAAACGTTTTCATTAAAATCAAGCCTGAGAAGACATTGGCGCGTTCATACCGGGGAGAAACCCTTTAAATGCGATATCTGTGAAAAAACATTTGGTAGACAACATCACCTCAAGATTCATAAACGCACACATACCGTCGAAAAACCGTTTAAATGCGATGTCTGTCAAAAGGCTTTTTGCGACCAATCTTACATCAAAATTCATAAAAGGATACATACCGGCGAGAAGCCCTTTAAATGCAATATTTGTGAAAAAAAATTTGGTCAGATATCTCACCTCAAAACTCATGAACGCATACACACCGCCGAGAAACCTTTTAAGTGCGATGTCTGTGAAAAAACATTCAGTCATCAATCTGCTCTCAAGAGACATGCACGTATTCATACCGGCGAGAAACCGTTTAAATGCGATGTCTGTGAAAAAACATTTAGTCTACAACAAAGTCTTAAAAAACATGAAAGGATACATACTGGTGAAAAACCTTATAAATGCGTTGTCTGTGAAAAAACATTCAGTCAACAAACTCATCTCAAGAACCATGCACGTATTCATACCGACGAGAAACCATTTAAATGCGATGTCTGTGAAAAATGTTTTAATATACAATCTAACCTCAAAGTTCATGAAAGAACACATACCGGCGAGAAACCATTTAAATGCGATGTCTGTGAAAAAACATTCAGTTTAAAGTCCTATCTCATAATTCATGAACGCATACATATTGGTGGGGTACGATACAAATGCTCAGCCTGTGACAAATCATATGGTCGCCAAGATACTCTCAAAAGGCATCAAGCAAAAGCACACGGCTCATAGTTTCATAAACCTTACGTGACTATTTGGCAGTTTTTCAAAATCGATTTGTTATTATTTTGCAATTTTTTTTACTTACGATTTATTTCAGATTTAGTATACTTTTATTAGTTTTCTTATAATATTTAATTTATTACTATCGTTTAACAGATCAATAACATAAGTATTAGTTTTTAATTTATTTTTTCGACGGATCACATGAATTATTTAGTATTTATATTTTTATAATGTATTTTTTAATTTTCATAATCTACACACACAAAATGCTAAACAATTTTGTTACTATTCTTATTTTTTATTATAAAATGTTAGTAGTCTTTTTAGTTACAGATGGTTTTGAAGAGAATGGTTTATAATATATGTTAATTTGTATTTTAAAATTGATTTTTAATTTAAAATATTTGTTAATTTTTGAGCGTTGAATTATGCGAACCATGTTTAAAATCAAAATAAAATATTTTATTATTTCGTCAATTATGATTACATTATGTTAGTTTCATTCATATTTTTAGAATAAGTTTTTCGTTTTTTTAATTCGAAGAATTATTAAGATTGAACGACAGTAAACCAAACCTGACCATTATTAATAAATGTCATTCGGGAAAGTAAGGAGAATATGCCTACTTCAATATATACGTTTATTATTAAATAATTAGTAAAAATAATTTTGTTCAATATATTTGTGTGATTAGTTCCCAAGAAAACATAATACCGTGTTTGAGAGTAATAACATTAGTTTTATTTTGAGACTTTTTTTTTATAAACATCTTTTTCAAATAATTATTAAATATTGGAATTTTAAATGATTTATGTACATGGATAAATTATATGACCATAATGAACAAACTGTTTAAGTGTTCGTCAAATATCGTCTATGTTTAAAGAACTATTCGTAAGTGCCACTTTTGTTTGGGCATGCACCATTTTGACGTGGCTAAACATGTTCGTCTAAGACATCGGCTATCCGCCTCTTTGATTGTGACATATTTAATTTGACGGGTTGTTAAATTACTCCGCCTTGTTGAGGCTCGTTTCAGACAATGTAGTTAAAATGAAAAGTATATTTCACTAAGACTAATACAGTCTAATGGTTAAACACTTTTAGAAATTTAGTATAATAGTTTGGTGTTTTAAATCGTAAAATATAGAAGCATTTGAAGAAAAAAAAAGGTTTTATTGTGTTATTTCTTTAAATAAGCTTTGATACAAGAGTTTGGAATTTAATTTATTTGCCTCCGAAAATGCACGACAGTTAACCTTCACGCTACAAAGTACCTCCATCTGTGGCAATCACTCGTTATCAAACAAACGCACACTATCACAAATCTGTCCATACAATTTCTGCGTTGTATCGTGCACTGTGCAGTTTGCATGAAAATCACAATTGAAATAAAAGTTTTGATTTTTAATTAAGATTAAAATTTGTACACTCTGCTGAAGTTCTGTGAATCAAACTAGTGAAACAATTAGATTGAGCGCCCTAGGTACAATTGGTTTTCTGTATTGTCGCCACGGCCCCGCTTCGTGAGAATATCTAGATTTTAATCATAATTACTTGGTCGAATTCTGTGATAAACACCTAACGTACTGCGTTGTGTTTCTTTATTTCATTTCAAGTTGCGTTACAATTGAGTTTTGTCTTGCATGTCAATAGTTTATTATAAGTTTTCAGTAGCAGCCCTGGAAAGCGGATTACGGTTCTACGTTGTGTGAGTACCTATTGTTTTGTATTTCTAATTTATATACATTATTGCCGTGTTTACTGTCTGCCGAGGACTTAAAACACTGCTTGTGAATAAAAAGAATCATAATTTATTTGGTAGCTTGTTACTTATTATTTATCCGGAGTTGAGTAGAGTGATATGGGATCAACACCATTTTTAATTAATCTAGTGGCAAAATGGGCAATCGTCTAGCTTTGATCTGTATTGTGTTAGCTTCTTACCTACAATTCATGCTTGTAGCTTTGGGTTATTAATCTTACTTTATTTGTTACTTAATAAAATAGTTTAAATTGTGCAATTTATTTGTCCTATTTAACCTATATGGATATACGATACAGAAATAACACTTGTGTTAAATGTCAATTATAGAGTTTTGAAGCGGTATAATATGTTGAAAATTAAAGATGAAATTGATGAAACAGAAAAACACTTCTTTGAAACAACGTTTGGAGCCGTTGAAACAAAACCGTTGGATGAGCCGTTTGAAAACAATGAAATATCTACAACAGAGGAGTATTTGGTGAAGAATGAAGTCGACAATACTTATGAGTAAGGCTATTTGTATTAATATTTTGTGTTTACTAAATAAAACAAAAAAGCTTTTGTAATGCTGTAGTCCGCTGTAGTGATTCGCATTATGATATGTCCAACAATAAACACCAAACTGACAAGTTGGTAAATGAAACACAGTATAAAACCCAAATATATTCAATTCAGCTGTAAGAATTTGATCATGTAAAAATTTACCACTGAAAAATTGGTTGGTTTTTATTTTCAAAATAATGTAAACTAAATTATTCTTTTTTATTATGTTCAAGCTTCAGGCACTTAGTCAGTAAGCTGTCTTCTTTGTTATATCATTATTATTACTATATTTGTTACTAAATAAAATAGCTAAAATTGTACAATTTAGTCGTCCTACTAATCCTCTATGCATATATAGCACAGAAATACAACTAATGTTAAATGTCAATTATAGAGTTTTGAAGCGGTTTAATATATTGAAAATTAAACCTGAAAATGATGAAACAGAAGAAGAGTTGTTGGAAAAATCGTTAGAAGTCGTTGATACCAAACCGTTAGATATGAAGTTCATAAACAATGAAATTTCTACAACAGAAGAGTGTATGGTTAAGAATGAAGTCGACAATAATTATGAGTAAGGTTATTTTTATTACCATTTTTTTTTTCTTAAATAAAACTTTAAAACTTTTGTAATTATGTTATCATCCTCCATAAACCCATCATTGGTATCGATGTTAGCATTTCGCTATTATGAAACTTATATTAGTAACCACTTGTTCATATAATAATATATTATTTTAAAATCGCATCTACCTCTTATCAATATAATGTTCAATCAAAGTATCAAAACAAAAAAAAATTGATATTTATTTGTGGGTATGATGACCGGTCGACGTCTGCAGTATCCCATAATGTTAGCTTACGCTTGCGTTTGCATGCGACTTACCGTGTTTATTTATATACATATATAGAAAACATTCCTACATTAAAATAGGAAAAAAATGCGAACAGGTGTGATTTTTTAAAATAATGTTACTAATGTTTACTTAATGTTAATAGTTATAAAAAAAAATAATGTAATAAGTAATGGGGTTTGTTTAATTTTTATTAAATACATTTTTTATTATCATAAATAAAAATTAAAAGTTCATGGAAAATTTTAATGAAATAGACTATAAGTAATGTCCTCATAGTAAAATACTTAAAACTTTATAAAATATTATTAATTAGTTACATTTTGTTTTCTTTTCAAAGAGGTATTTATTATATGGATATGTCTCGTTTCTTATCTCTCATATTTTATTTCTAATATTATATCTCTACATTTTGTATCTACAATATCGTATATTTTATATCTTATCTTATCTATAATATCTCTAATTTTTAGCCAGACATTAAAAATTATTTATCAGAAATTTTCATTTCTGCCGAGTTAAGGGTTAAAAGACGTCGGTCATTAAAAAGTCTTAAGGTACTCAATGTAAAAGTGGACTTTAGATAAAGTACACTTTTTAAGTTTCAAATCTTATGTTATTCGGACGTTTATTATCCATATTTTAACAAATGTGAACGTTACATTGTATTTTATAGGATAAGTTTAGGCAACTCAATCAAATAAAAATTGCCTTAATAGTAGATCATCATATGTCATGTAAAACCAATAAAATTAACTCTTTAAAATTATGCGTTGTACATTTAATATTAGTAATATTAATACTTGATGTATAATATCAAAATATATTTGTCTTAAATTAATCTATTATGTTCCATACATGTTGCAGTATTCATTTTCCGTGTAAAGCGACCGATACCTCAAACAATACAAAAACCATGGATTGCAGTTTGAACAAAACTATAGAAAACGATTCTGAGAAAAACATACACAAATTACGTCGGTTCGACTGCAATATATGTCAAAGGAGGTTTATAACCAAAAGTAATATAATCTGGCATATTGCGAAATCACATTCCAGTACTTCCATTGAAAAGAAAGCACCTCAAAAAAATAAAGTCAATCATCGTAACAGCAGAATCAAAAAGTATACTCAAAACAAAGATGGCCTATTTTATTGTGGTATTTGTTCGAGAACTTTTTCATTAAAATCAAGCCTGAGAAGGCATTGGCGCGTTCATACCGAAAAGAAACCCTTTAAATGCGATATCTGTGATAAAACATTTGGTAGACAATCTTACCTCAAAACTCATGAACGCATACATACTGGTGAAAAACCGTTTAAATGTGATGTCTGTAAAAAATGTTTTAATGTACAGTCTAACCTCAAAACTCACGAAAAAACACATACCGGCGAGAAACCATTTAGATGCGTTGTCTGTGGAAAAACATTCAGTCAACAAATTAGTCTCAAAATTCATAAACGCATACATACCGGTGAGAAACCATATAAATGCGTTATCTGTGAAAAAACATTCATTCAACAATCTGATCTCAAGAAACATGCTCGTGTACATACCGGTGAGAAACCTTATAAATGCAATGTTTGTAAAAAATCCTTCATTCAACAGCCTGATCTCAAAAAACATGCACGTGTACATACCGGCGAGAAACCATTTAAATGCCGTGTCTGTGAAAAAGCATTCATTCAACAATCTAATCTCAAGAGACACGCACGCATACATACCGGTGAGAAACCATATAAATGCGTTATCTGTGAAAAAACATTCATTCAACAATCTTGTCTCAAGAAACATGCTCGTGTACATACCGGTGAGAAACCTTACAAATGCGATATCTGTCAAAAAACATTCATTCAACAATCTAATCTCAAGAAACATGTACGTATACATAACGGCGAGAAACCTTTTAAATGCGATATCTGTAAAAAGTCTTTTTGTGACCAATCCAACCTAAAAACTCACGAAAGAACACATACCGGGGAGAAACCTTATAAATGCGTTGTCTGTGAAAAAACATTCGGTCAACAATCTGATCTCAAGAAACATGCACGTATACATACCGGCGAGAAACCATTTAAATGCGATGTCTGTGAAAAAACATTCAGTCAAAAGTCCAATCTCATCATTCATGAACGCATACATATTGGTGGGGTACGATACAAATGCTCAGCCTGTGACAAATCATATGGTCGCCAAGGTACTCTCAAAAGTCATCAAGCAAAAGCACACGGCCCATAGATTCATAAACCTTATTTGACTATATGGCAGTTATAAAATTGTTTTTCGAAATCTATTTGTTATTATTTGCAATTTTTTTTTCTTGGCATTTAATTCAGATTTTATATATTTTTATTAGTTTTCTTAAAATATTTTAAATATTACTATCGTTTAACTGATCAATAATATATACACTTGCACAAAGGCATTTAGTGAAACCAATATGTTTTTATACGTGTTTAGCGTGTAATCAACATGTTATATAATTTGGCAATTTAGTTTCACTGTTAAAAATTGAGTAACTGAAGATTGTACAAACATTACCAATAGATACCAATGTATTTAGTATTTATGTTAGTTGGTAGAAACATATGTATCCATATAAATTTATTTTTAATTCTTAAATAAAATGAACAAACATGTGCTTAAATTGAAAACTGTGTAAATAAATATAACCTATATACTGTTATAATTATGTGGCATAATATTAATATTATTTAACACAATATAATTGATTTAGGTAACTTATAAAACTTATTTGAAAAAGTAACACTAATGCATAATTGGGGTATTTTCTTGTTTAAGTATTTTTACATGCTTAATTAAATTAATTATTATTAACTAACTATATATTATTATAAACTTTTCGATATTGTTGATTTATTCGTATTTGTTAATTCTTTGGGAGATTAAAGAGTTGCTACAGCCTACTGAAAGAAATCGTTTCAGTGTTTAAAACACACAAAAAAAAAAAAAAAAGAATGTGAGACCAAATCTGTAAAATCATCACATTCTCAGTTCCGCATCGTAGTTAAAATTTTGCTTCTGTTCATTATGTTTTGTGTTTTATTCGTTTTGATGCGATGCTGAAAGATCACTACAATGATATTGATTTAATGCGTTTTTCTAGTTCATCTCTTCTACCTTTTTAATCTAAAATAACCCACTAGAATGTACGTATTTTTCAACTTGATATTATCCATAGTCACCTGCGTATCCAACTTTAGCGGAATGAGTGAATGTATCTAATTCTAGCTTTATTTGTCATTTTTTACCTTTAGTGTAAATTAAATTTACTTAGTTTTTTAATTTTTAAAAATTAATTTTATTAAACTTTTTAAGTTAAAATTAAGTTTTATTAAACATTTTATTTTAAAACTATAATTACTGAATTCAAACTTACACATTATAGTTTAAACGTTAAATGAAGTTTTTGCAATAAATTACTTTTACCGAAGTGAATTCCTTTATAAATAATAGGCGAAACGTCTTTCTAACTAAACATGTTAAACATATTATCATTGAAATAAACGCTCAAAAAACAGAAACATATTCAGAACTAGTACCTATATAAAATAGCAGTATATAATATATATTTATGACATATATTTATGTAATTTCACATTGATAACTAATTTTGTTCTTCATGTTTAGCCCCATCCCCATGCAATCCGACATATGGCCAGGGTGAGGATTTTTTTTTAATTACCGAATATCGAAACTTGTTTGAAAATAATTAGTCGTTTTAAAATTTGTAATAATTACTTAAACAAATAAATTTGAATATGAAATAAAATTGTATTCATAGTTTCAAAAATGTACTATCTGCCATATGGTCAAGGTGAAAAACAACAAAGAGTTAAATATTAATTTTACCAGTACATTTTCCCCTTACTTTTGTGATGACATTTCTACGAACAAATAATATAATATGTTATTGCCAATAGAACAAAGAGTACTGAATACTGCTAGAAATATACAGTATAACACGAGCAATTTAATTAACCTACTATCAGTTGACATGGATTAACTAATATGAGGAGTTCATTGATACCTTATTATTTTCATTATATTTAGAATTTAGATACTCATTCACCATGTCTTCAACCTCCAGACTCCATCATGTCAATGAGAGTGTGAACCTAAGCCCTACCATTAAATCGATAAGGTAACTTAAGTTTTAGGTAAATACTATAATAGTAATATATACTAAGTTTATATACAATAACATATATATATATATATTATATTATGTAAAATGTTTGTATTATTATTACATTGTTATATTGAGAGTAACACAAAATTAGTAATACTAACAATACATTTTCTTGAGATTTTATGAAAAGACAAAACTAACTTGCATACGGATAGAATAGTTTTTTTTAAATGTGAGATTTTCTTTTATGATAAAAAAAACCAAGTAATTTAAATAATCCAACTATTAACACAAAAGCCAGCACATATTTAGTTTCTCGAAAAAAATGTACGCTTAGTGCACATTTCGCTTAAACAATTATAATATTATAGCAAAAATAAAAGTTTAAAAAAAATCATTTTAATTCTACTACTTTGCCTATGTTGAGGCTCGTTTAAGACAGTGTAGTTAAAATGAAAAGTATATTTCACTAAGACTAAATACAGTCTAATGGTTAAACACTTTTAGAAATATAGTATAATTGTTTATAGTTGTTAAATAATGCATTTGGGAAAAAAAGGGTTTTATTGTGTTATTTCTTTTATTAAGCTTTGATACAAGAGTTTGGAATTTAATTTATTTGCCTCTTGAAATGCACGAGAGTTTACCTTCACGCTACAAAGTACCTCCATCTGTGGCAATCACTCGTTATCAAGCAAACGCACACTATCACAAATCTGTCCATACAATTTCTGCGTTGTGTCGCGCACCGTGCAGTTTGCATTAAAATCACAATTGAAATAAAAGTTTTGATTTTTAATTAAGATTAAAATTTGTACACTCTGCTGAAGTTCTGTAAATCAAGCTAGTTAAATTCGATTTAACGCCATAGGAAAAGTGTGTCCATGGCAGATAAGGCCTTAGGTAAACTTATTAATTTTATAGGATGTCGATGAAGGTTAGTTTACAAAAAGCTTTAATACAAGTGTTGGGGTATTGATTTGTTTGCCTCTTAAAAAGCACGACAGTTTACCTCCATGCTACACAGTACCTCCATCTGTGGAAATGACTCGTTATCACACAAACACACACTATTTGTCCATACAATTTCTGCGTTGCCGTGCACTGTGCGGTTTGCATTAAAATCACAATTATTATAAAATAAAAGTTTTGATTTTGTTAGCAATTAAGATTTATTATTGTACACTCTGAAGTTGTGTAAATCAAACTAGTTAAATTAGATTTAGCAATTTGTTTTCTGTATTGTCGCCACGGGTTTGATTCGTGAACAACTCTAGATTTTAATCATAATAACTTGGTCGAATTCTGTGATAAATACCAAACGTACTACGTTGTGTTTCTTTATTTCGTTTCAAGTTGCATTATATTTGAGTTTTGTCTTGCATGTCAATAATTTTTTACAAGTTTTTATTAGCAGCTCTGGAAAGCTGTGAGTAACGTAATCCACTTATCTTTTCCTTTTTCTATACTTATAGCTTGTTTTTAGGCTATTATAAAACATAAGGGATAATATTATTTATATTAATACGTACATATATAATACATAAGTAAAGATTATTATCACTTTAAATTTAGTCGGCCAAATGAGCTATTGTCCAGCTTAAATCTTTATGGTATTAGCTTTTTATCTAAAAGTCATACTTGTAGTTTTGTGTTATTAATCTAATTAAGATAAATTCAAATTTAGTTTTAAATGTTTAAAAAACACAAAATATACCTATGAACTTGAATTATGTTGTTCTCCTCTATAAACCCTTCGTTGGTATCGATGTTAGCGTTCCGTTATTAAACTTATTATAGGAACCACTTATACATATAATACCAGATTGTTTTAAAACCGCATCTACCTCTTATCAATATAATGTTAAATCAAAGTATCAAAAAAAAAAAAAATTGTTATTTATTTGTGGGTATGATGACCGGTCGATGTCTGCAGAATTGCATAATATCAGCTTACGCTTGCGTTTGCATGAGACTTACCGTGTTTATTTATATACATATATAAAAACATTCATACATTAAAATAGAAAAGAAATGCGAACAGGTGTAATTTTTTAAAATAAAAACTTAATGTTAACAGTTATAAAAAAAAAATAATGTAATAAGTAATGGGGTTTAGTTTAATTTTTATTAAATACATTTTTTAATTATCATAAATAAAAATTAAAAGTTGATAGAAAATTTTAATGAAATAGACTATAAGTAATGTCCTCATAGTAGAATACTTAAAATTATTTATCAGTTCTTTAAGTTACAAAACATCCGCTTAATAGCAGCACACGCACACATTGTCTTTTGTAACGTTCAGTGCCATTCACGCACGCACGCAAAGATTTTCTTAATGTCCCTGATCCAAAAGCCATATTCATGTTAAAAATTTAATTTAGTCGTTTCATGTGAATTTTTTATTTTTGCCGAGTTAAGGGTTAAAAGACGTCAATCATTTAAATGTCTTAAGGTACTCAATGTAAAAGTGGACTTTAGATAGAGTACACTTTTTAAGTTTTAAATCTTATGGCACTCGGATGTTTATTGTCCATATTCTAATAAATGCGAACGTTACATTGTATTTTATAGGATAAGTTTAGGCAACACAATCAAATAAAAATAGCCTTAATAGTAGACTATTGTATGTCATGTAAAATCAATAAAATGAATTCTTAAAAATGATGCGTTGTACATTTAATATTAGTAATATTAATACTTGCTGTATAATATCAAAGTATATTTGTCTTAAATTAATCTATTATATTCCATACATGTTGCAGTATTCATTTTCCGTGTAAAGCGACCGATACCTTAAACAAAACAAAAACCATGGATTGCAGTTTGAACAAAACTATAGAAAACGATTCTGAGAAAAACATACACAAAATACACTGCAAGTTCGACTGTAATATATGTCAAAGAAGGTTTACAACCAAAAGTAATATAATCCGGCATATTGCGAAATCGCATTTTATTTCTTTGCCTCCTAAATTGCAAGACCGTTTACCTCCACGCTACAAAGTACCTCCATATGTGGCAATCACTTGTTATCACACAAACACACACTATCTGTCCATATAATTTCTGCGTTGTCATTCAGTTTTCATTGGAATCACATCTAATGTGATGATTGTTGGTACCACTACCCACCGTACCCCCACCTGCGCCGGGAGAAGCGTAAGGACGATGCCGCAGCCATTTTTGGTCCGCCATTCGATAATCTCACACGACTTCGTCTACACGCTTGGCGTCTTTTTTCCAAGCAGACATTCTGTTAATAACTTTGTGCTGTACACGTTAGGTAAATATACAAGCTGTTATATTTAAATAAATAAAACTGCCAATTTGTTTGCAGTATTGGTGCCACGGGTCCGATTCGTGAACATCTCTAGATTTCAATCATAATAACTTGGTCGAATTCTGCGATAAATACCTTAAGTATTGCGTCGTGTTTCGTTATTTCGTTACAATTGTGTTTTTTCTTGCATGTCAATAATTTATTATAAGTTTTTATAAGCTGCTCTGGAAGGCGGTTTACGGTTCTACATTGTGTGAGTATCTATTGTTTTGTATTTCTAATTTATATACATTATTGCCGTGTTTACTGTCTCCCGCGGGCATAAAACACTGCTTTTGAATAAAAAGAATCATAATTTATTTGGTAGCTTGTTACTTATTGTTCATCCGGAGTTGAGTAGAGTAATATAGGATCAACACCATTTTAAAGTAATCTAGTCGGCAAAATGGCCAATCGTCTAGCTTTGATCTTTATTGTGTTAGCTTCTTACCTATAAGCCATGCTTGTAGCTTTGTGTTATTCATCTAATTCGAGTAAATTAAAATTAAGATTTAAATGTTTAAACAAACAAAATATACTACTGAAAACTCAGTGGTTTTTTACAAGTAATGTAAACTAAATTATTCTTTACTATATCATTATTATTACTTTATTTGTTACTTAATAAAATAGTTAAAACTGCAATTTAGTATCCTATTTAAACCTCTTTGCATAAGTGGTACAGAAAAAAACAACTAAAGCTCAATGTCAATTACAGAGTTTTGAAACGGTAAAATATGTTGAATATTAAACCTGAAAATGACGATGCAGAAGAATACTCCGTTGAACCAAAACCGTTTGATGTGCTGTTCAAAAACAATGAAATATCTATAGTAGAGGATTATTTGGTTAAGAATGAAGTAGATGATACTTATGAGTAAGGCGATATTAATTACCATTTATTTTATCTTAAACAAAACTATTAAAATTTGTGCCTGATGGTATCAATATAGGCGTTTCGCTAACATTAAACTTATATTAGGAACCATTTGTTCATTTAATAATAGATTGATTGATTTAAAACTACATCTACCTCTTATCCATATAGAGATCCATTAAAATATTTAAAAAAACAAAATTGTAAACATTTTATTTGTGAGTGTGTTGTCTGCAGCACCACATTATGTTAGCGTACGTTTTGTACGATACTTACCGAGTTATTTATATAAATATATAGAAAACATTTTTACAATTATTTTTCATTCTTTCATTAAGTTAATAAAAAATGCGAATAAGTGTCATTTTTTATTACAAAAACTATATATTAAAATTTATGTTTTTTACTATTAGAATATACATTTAGAATGTATACTAAATTATCTTTATTATATCATTAGTAGACTATATTTGTTACTAAATAAAATAATTAAAATTGTGAATTTAGTTGTCCTACTATTCCTCTATGCATATATAGCACAGAAATACAACTAATGTTTAATGTCAATTATAGAGTTTTAAAGCGGTTTAATATATTGAAAATTAAACCTGAAAACGATGAAACAAAAGAAGAGTTGTTGGAAAAATCGTTTGAAGTCAATGAAAACAAACCGTTCGATATGCAGTTCTTAAACAATGAAATTTCTACAACAAATAAGTGTTTAGTAAAGAAGGAAGTCGATAATAATTATGAGTAAGGTTATTTTTATTACCATTTTTTTTTCTAAACCAAAACTTTAAAACTTTTGTAATTATGTTATCCTCCTCCATAAACCCATCAGTGGTATCGATGTTAGCGTTTCGCTATTATTTAACTTATATTAGGAACTGCTTGTTTATATAATAATATATTATTTTAAAACCGTATCTACCTTTTATCAATATAATGTTAAATCAAAGTATCAAAAAAACAAAATTGTGAAAACATTTAATTGTGGGTTTGATGTCCGGTCAACGTCTGCAGCATCGCATGATGTTAGCGTACGTTTGCGTTGGCATAAGAAGTACCGGTTTTTTTTATATACATATATAGAAAACTTTCATACATTAAAATAGAAAAAAAAAATGCGAACAGGTGTCATTTTTTAAAATAAAATCTTAATGTTAACAGTTATAAAAAAAAAATCATGTAATAAGTAATGGGGTTTGTTTAATTTTTATTAAATACATTTTTTAATTATCATAAATAAAAAATAAAAGTTCCTCATAGTAAAATACTTAAAACTTTATAAAAATATTATTAATTAGTTACATTTTGTTTTCTTTTTAAAGAGGTATTTATTATACGGATATGTCTCGTTTCTTATCTCTCATATTTTATTTCTAATATTATATCTCTACATTTTGTATCTACAATATCGTACATTTTATATCTTATCTATAATATCTCTAATCGCATATCTCTAATTTTTAGCCAGACATTAAAAATTATTTATCAGCTGTTTCATTCACAAAACATCCGCTTAATCGCGCCACACGCACACATTTTCCTCGATAGCGTTCAGCGTCATTCAAGCATTTTCTTAATGTCCCCAAGCCAAAAGACATATCCATGTCAAAAATATAGTTTAGCCGTTTATGAGAATTTATTATTATTTCTGTCAAGTTTAAGATTAAAAGACGTCGGTCATAAAAAGTCTCAAGGTACTCAATGTAAAAGTGGACTTTAGATAGAGTACACTTTTTAAGTTTTAAATCTTATGGCACTCGGATGTTTATTGTCCATATTCTAATAAATGTGAACGTTACATGTATTATGTAGGATAAGTTTAGGCAACTCGATCAAATAAAAATTGAGTAAAGAAGACTTTTGTATGTCATCTAAAATTAATCAAATTAATTCTTAAAAAGGATGCGTTGTATATTTAATATTAAAACTTGCTGTATAACATCAAAATATATTTTTCTTAAATTAATTTGTTTTGTTTCAAACGTGTTGCAGTATTCATTTTTCGTGTAAAACACAGTCCAATTGCGACCAATCTTACATCAAAATTCATAAAAGGATACATACCGGCGAGAAGCCCTTTAAATGCAATATTTGTGAAAAAAAATTTGGTCAAATATCTCACCTCAAAACTCATGAACGCATACACACCGCCGAGAAACCTTTTAAGTGCGATGTCTGTAAAAAAACATTCAGTCATCAATCTGCTCTCAAGAGACATGCACGTATTCATACCGGCGAGAAACCGTTTAAATGCGATGTCTGTGAAAAAACATTCAGTCATCAATCTGCTCTCAAGAGACATGCACGTATTCATACCGGCGAGAAACCGTTTAAATGCGTTGTCTGTGAAAAAACATTCAGTCAACAAACTCATCTCAAGAACCATGCACGTATTCATACCGAAGAGAAACCCTTTAAATGCGATGTCTGTGAAAAATGTTTTAATATACAATCGAACCTCAAAGTTCATGAAAAAACACATTCCGGGGAGAAACCTTATAAATGCGTTGTCTGTGAAAAAACATTCGGTCAACAATCTGATCTCAAGAAACATGCACGTATACATACCGGCGAGAAACCATTTAAATGCGATGTCTGTGAAAAAACATTCAGTTTAAAGTCCTATCTCATAATTCATGAACGCATACATATTGGTGGGGTACGATACAAATGCTCAGCCTGTGACAAATCATATGGTCGCCAAGATACTCTCAAAAGGCATCAAGCAAAAGCACACGGCTCATAGTTTCATAAACCTTACGTGACTATTTGGCAGTTTTTCAAAATCGATTTGTTATTATTTTGCAATTTTTTTTACTTACGATTTATTTCAGATTTAGTATACTTTTATTAGTTTTCTTATAATATTTAATTTATTACTATCGGTTAACAGATCAATAACATAAGTATTAGTTTTTAATTTATTTTTTCGACGGATCACATGAATTATTTAGTATTTATATTTTTATAATGTATTTTTTAATTTTCATAATCTACACACACAATATGCTAAAAAATATTGTTACTATTCTTATTTTTTATTATAAAATGTCAGTAGTCTTTTTAGTTACAGATGGTTTTGAAGAGAATGGTTTATAATATATGTTAATTTGTATTTTAAAATTGATTTTTAATTTAAAATATTTGTTAATTTTTGAGCGTTGAATATGCGAACCATGTTTAAAATCAAAATAAAATATTTTATTAATTCGTCAACTATGATTACATTATGTTAGTTTCATTCATATTTTTAGAATAAGTTTTTCGTTTTTTTAATTCGAAGAATTATTAAGATTGAACCTGACCATTATTAATAAATGTCATTCGGGAAAGTAAGGAGAATATGCCTACTTCAATATATACGTTTATTATTAAATAATTAGTAAAAATAATTTTGTTCAATATATTTGTGTGATTAGTTCCCAAGAAAACATAATACCATGTTTGAGAGTAATAACATTAGTTTTATATTGAGACTTTTTTTTTATAAACATCTTTTTCAAATAATTATTAAATATTGGAATTTTAAATGATTTATGTACATGGATAAATTATATGACCATAATGAACAAACTGTTTAAGTGTTCGTCAAATATCGTCTATGTTTAAAGAACTATTCGTAAGTGCCACTTTTGTTTGGGCATGCACCATTTTGACGTGGCTAAACATGTTCGTCTAAGACATCGGCTATCCGCCTCTTTGATTGTGACATATTTAATTTGACGGGTTGTTAAATTACTCCGCCTTGTTGAGGCTCGTTTAAGACAATTTAGTTAAAATGAAAAGTATATTTCACTAAGACTAATACAGTCTAATGGTTAAACACTTTTAGAAATTTAGTATAATTGTTTAGTGTTTTAAATCGTAAAATATAGAAGCATTTGAAAAAAAAAGGTTTTATTGTGTTATTTCTTTTAATAATCTTTGATACAAGAGTTTGGTATTTAATTTATTTGCCTCCGAAAATGCACGACAGTTAACCTTCACGCTACAAAGTACCTCCATCTGTGGCAATCACTCGTTATCAAACAAACGCACACTATCACAAATCTGTCCATACAATTTCTGCGTTGTATCGTGCACTGTGCAGTTTGCATTAAAATCACAATTGAAATAAAAGTTTTGATTTTTTAATTAAGATTAATATTTGTACACTCTGCTGAAGTTCTGTGAATCAACCTAGTGAAACAATTAGATTGAGCGCCCTAGGTACAATTGGTTTTCTGTATTGTCGCCACGGCCCGCTTCGTGAGAATATCTAGATTTTAATCATAATTACTTGGTCGAATTCTGTGATAAATACCTAACGTACTGCGTTGTGTTTCTTTATTTCGTTTCAAGTTGCGTTACAATTGAGTTTTGTCTTGCATGTCAATAGTTTATTATAAGTTTTCAGTAGCAGCCCTGGAAAGCGGATTACGGTTCTACGTTGTGTGAGTACCTATTGTTTTGTATTTCTAATTTATATACATTATTGCCGTGTTTACTGTCTCCCGAGGACTTAAAACACTGCTTGTGAATAAAAAGAATCATAATTTATATTTGGTTGCTTATTACTTAATATTTACCCGGAGTTGAGCAGAGTTATATGGGATCAACACCATTTTTAATTAATCTAGTTGGCAAAATGGGCAATCGTCTAGCTTTGATCTTTATTGTGTTAGCTTCTTACCTATAAGTCATGCTTGTAATTTGTCAATTATAGAGTTTTGAAGCTGTATAATATGTTCAAAATTAAACCTGAAAATGACGATGCAGAAGAATACTCTGTTGAATAAACGTTCGGAGTCGTTGAACCAAAACCGTTAGATGTGCTGTTCAAAACCATTGAAATATCTACAACAGAGGAGTATTTGGTTAAGAATGAAGTCGATGATACTTATGAGTAAGGCGATTTTTATTACCATTTTTTTTATCTTGAACAAAATTATTAAAACTTGTGCCTGATGGTATCAATATAAGAGTTTAACTAAGATTTAACTTATATTGGGAACCACTTGTTCATTTAATAATAGATTGATTGTTTTAAAACTACATCTACTTCTTATCAATATAAAAATACATTAAAATATTAAAAAAAAAAAAAAATTGTAAACATTTAATTTGTGGGTATGTTGTCTGCAGCACCACATTATGTTAGCGTAAGTTTTGTACGATACTTACCGAGTTATTTATATAAATATATAGAAAACATTTTTACAATTATTTTTCATTTTTTTATTAAGTTAAAAAAAATGCGAATAAGTGTCATTTTTTATTACAAAAACTATATATTAAAATTCATGTTTTTTTACTATCAGAAATTTCATTTAAGTTAAATAAACATTTTTTATGAATAGATTAGGCTATCTAATTTTTTTAAAATTTATAATATGATTAATCTTCGAGTTTAGAATGTAAACTAAATTATCTTTACTATATCATTATTAGACTATATTTGTTACTAAATAAAATAATTAAAATTGTGCAATTTAGTTGTCCAAATAAACCTCTTTGCATATATGGCACAGAAATACAACTAATGTTAAATGTCAATTATAGAGTTTTGAAGCGGTATAATATATTAAAAATTAAACCTGAAAATGACGATGCAGAAGAATGCTCCTTTGAAAAATCTAAACCGTTAGATGTGCTGTTCATAAACAATTCAATTTCTACAACAGAGGAGAATTTGGTAAAGAATGAAGTCGACAATACTTATGGGTAAGGTGATATTTATTAAAAAATAATTTTTATCTTAAATAAACTATTAACTGGTGTTTATGTTGTTCTCCTCTATACACCTAACGTTGTTATCCATGTTAGCGTTCTGCTATTAAACTTATATTAGGAACTACTTGCTAATATAATAATAGATTGTTTTATAACTGCATTTACCTCTTATCAACATATTGTTAAATCACAGTATAGAAAAAAAAAAAAATTGTAAACATTAATTGGTGGGTATGATGACCGGTTTACATCTGCAGTATCGCATTATTGTTAGCGTACGTTAGCATGGGACTTAAATGTGTTGTACATATAAATGACAAAGATGGGTCACTCCACGTGAAATCATCTATTGGGTGGGTGACTATACTTCAAAATGTTTGACATTTGAACATACATTTTTTATAGATAAATTAAAAAAAAGGTGTGATTTTTTAAAATAAATACTGAATGCTAACAGTTAAAAAAAAAATGTAATAAGTAATAGCGTTTTATATTTTTTATTAAATACATTTTTTAATTATCAAAATTAAAAATTAAAACTGAACGGAAAACTTTAAAGAAATAGACTTCAAGTAATGTCCTCATAGTAAAATACTTAAAACTTAATAAAAATAATTATTAATTAGATAGTCTTTAATCGCATATCTCTAATTTTTAGCATCCATGTTAAAAGCTTAGTTTAGTCGTTTCATGTGAAATTTTTATTTCTGCCAAGTTAAGGGTTAAAAGACGTCGGTCATTTAAATGTCTCAAGGTACTCAATGTAAAAGTGGACTTAAAACAAAGTAGACTTTCTAGGTTTAAAATCTTATGTTATTCGGACGTTAAATATCCTTATTTTAACAAATGTGAACGTTACATTGTATTTTATAGGAAAATTTTAGGCAACTGAATCCAATAAAAATTGCCTTAATAGTAGATCATTATATGTCATGTAAAATCAATAAATTAATTTCTAAAAATGATGCGTTGTACATTTAATATTAGTAATATTAATACTTGCTGTATAATATCAAAATATATTTGTCTTAAATTAATCTATTATGTTCCATACATGTTGCAGTATTAATTTTCCGTGTAAAGCGACCGATACCTCAAACAATACAAAAACCATGGATTGCAGTTTGAACAAAACTATAGAAAACGATTCTGAGAAAAAACATACACAAAATACGTCGGTTTGACTGCAATATATGTCAAAGAAGGTTTACAACCAAAAGTAATATAATCCGGCATATTGCGAAATCGCATTCCAGTACTTCCATTGCAAAGAAAACACCTCAAAAAAATAAAGTCAATCATCGTAACAGCAAAATCAAAGGGTATACTCGAAATAAGATGGCCTATTTAATTGTGGTATTTGTTTGAAAAGTTGTTCATCAAAATCAAGCCTGAGAAGACATTGGCGCGTTCATACCGGCGAGAAGCCCTTTAAATGCAATATTTGTGAAAAAAAATTTGGTCAGATATCTCACCTCAAAACTCATAAACGCATACACACGGAGAGAAACCTTTTAAATGCAATGTCTGTGAAAAAACATTTGGTGTCCAGTCTTCACTCAACACTCATGAAAGAACACATACCGGCGAGAAACCATTTAGATGCGATATCTGTTGAAAAACATACATTCAAAAATCTGATCTCAAGAAACATGAACGTGTACATACCGCGAGAAACCATTTAAATGCGATGTCTGTAAAAAATGTTTTAATAGACAATGTACCCTCAAAACTCATAAAAGAACACATACCGGCGAAAAACCATTTAAATGCGATGTCTGTCAAAAGTCTTTTTGTGACAAATCTAACCTCAGAACTCATAAAAAGATACATAAAGATACCAGCAGGAAGTTATTTAAATGCGATGTCTGTAAAAAATGTTTTAATGGACAATGTACCCTCAAAACTCATGAAAGATCACATACCGGGGTTAAACCCTATAAATGCGATATCTGTATAAAAAGATTTAGTAGACAATCTTACCTCAAAACTCATGAACGCATACACATCGGAGAGAATTCTTTTAAATGCAATGTCTGTGAAAAAACATTTGGTAGACAAGATAACCTAAAAACTCATGAACGCATACACACCGGCGAGAAACCATTTAAATGCGTTATCTGTGAAAAAACATTCAGTCAAAAGTCCTCTCTCATAATTCATGAACGCATACATATTGGTGGGGTACGACACAAATGCTCAGTCTGTGATAAATCATATGGTCGCCAAGATGCCCTCAAAAGTCATCAAGCAAAAGCACACGGCTCATAGATTCATAAACCTCACGTGGCTTTTTAGCAGTTTCAAAATAGTTTTTCAAAATCTATTTGTTAATTTTTTTTACTTAGGATTTAATTCAGATTTAATATATTTTTATTCGTTTTCTTATCATCTTTAAATATTTCTATCGTTTAACTGATTATTAACATACACACTTGCACAAAGACATTTAGTGAAACCAATGTGTTTTATACATATTTAGCGTGTACTCAACATGTTATTTAATTTGGCAATTTAGTTTTACTGTTAAATTGAGTAACTTAAGATTGTACAAACTTTACCAATAGATATCAATGTATTTAGTATTTACATTTAGTATTAGTTGATAGAAACATATGTACCCATATACATTTACTTTTTATTCTTGACTAAAATGAACAAATATGTGCTTAAATCGAAAACTGTGTAAATAAATATTACTTATAAACTGTTATAATTATATAGCATAATATTAATATTATTTAAAAATGATTTCAGAACACTAATTCATAATTAGGGTATTTTCTCGTTTTAAGTATTCTTACATGCTTAATTAAATTAATTATTATTAATAATAGTTAATGAATTAAACTTATTTTTAAAATGTTATACATTTTTCTGTATTGTTGATTCATTCGTATTTGTTAATTCTTTGGGAGATTATTGAGTTGCTACAGCCTACGGAAAGAAATCGTTTAAGCGTTTTAAAACACACACAAAATATAAGAATGTGAGACCAAATTTTTAAAATCAATACACTCTCAGCTCCGCATAGAAGTTAAAAATATTACTTCTGTTTATTATGCTTTGTGTTGTATTAGCTTTGATGCGATGCTGAAAAAATATTACAATGATATTGACTCAATGCGTTTTTCTAGTTCATCTCTTCTACCTTCTTAATCTAAAATAACTCACTAAAAATTAAAGCATTTTAGCTTCGATGCAAAGCGAGAAGGTATTGGTTTTACTCTGATGTGGGCTTTTTTGTTAGCTGTACGCACTGTAACTTTTTTAATACTAGACCAATTCCTTCGAATAGCAACTCTATAAATCACAAATTTTATCTAGTTTGTACTTTGGGGGGGGGGGGGTAAAAGTTGAGAAAGTTTAATTCTTCACAGACGAAATTTGAAAAAACAAAAAAAAACCGTGCGAGTTTTTAAGTTAGAACTTGAACTCAACTATGAGTTATAAGGTCAAACTACCTGCAAATCATGAAGAGGTCTGTTGTTTTTTGGATTCAGATTAAGTGTTGGGTTTTATGCAGTATACCGCCTTAAAATGTGTTTTTTATTACACAATTTTTTTAAAGGAAAACTAATGTTTTGCATAATATTATACTGTTTTCATTTAAAGAGATTCACGCTTGATTGTTTAAATTGTCTAATATTACATAACCTGCTTCGTGCTAATTTTAATTTTTTAGTTTATAACTTGTAGCTCTAATTTTGTTAAAATATTTCATTATTTTATTACTATGTATAAATTAAGATAAATTTTAATGATAATTAAGTCATAAATGATAATACTTTATTTTATGACTAGATCAAATCTCGTGAACATTTAACATCATGATATCAGCTCCTATGCTTTTATTAAAATAACACAATTTTTAAAATCTCCATAAAAGGTTATTGTTAAATAACAGCAACACCCGACCGCTAGTGGCTATACACGTTAGTAATATTTAACTAATAAGTAATATGTGTAGGTAAAATTTATTGTTTCCTCCATCACAGTACCAGTATACGATTTATTTTAATTTAAAATGTAAGAAAATCGATTTTTCTTTAGAAAATAACAAGATATTAATATACAGGATGAGGCAGTAAAACGGCAATTTCTAATGTATTTAAATGGGAAACCCCGTTACACTATCCACCCTTTACATTTTAAGGATCTATGGAAAGATTTTTTCAGTTGCATTTTATTTTGTACATTGTGAATCTAGTAAAATAGAAGTATAATATAGCTTTGAAATAATATAATCTATGAAGTATAAATAGTTTGTGTGAGATTGCTCTAATGGAAGTATATAATATATATTATTATAGTATATAAGTATATAGTATAAATATTAATTTTATTGAAAATTTAAAAATTAGACCGAAGGTATGAAGGGATCAAGAATGGAAGTATAGGTACAATTTTTTCAAAATTCTGAGGTCAAGCGTTTTATTTTAAAGTGATTATATCACTTTCAGTTGTAACATTTCCTGTAGACCTGTGACATCCCAATCTCTACTATGCCCAACTGTGCTGGCTTTCTTTAACACCTATTTTTGGTTGATATTATTATATTAAATATTAAATTTACAAGTAGGGGCAAGGGCGGATACAAGCGGGTGAATAGGGCAATTGCCTCCCCGTTCACAAAAAAAGTATCAAATATTCCATTTATAATTAATTGTGACTAAAATTTTGTTCATGCAAGTTATCGAGAGAGGGTCGTTATTGTATTTACCATGAACATTTATTTTTTTTTGAAAATTGTCCATTTTTATTTTATTGAAATAGTGTTTACGGCATCCGAAGCGCCACATTTTATCTACAACCGGTTATTTATGGGGTTTGACACAGTACACATACAAAGATATATGATATTACCTGCTATATTCTACGGTTTTGCGATAACACTAGTCACCAAGACGATCTATTTTTAAATTAATATGACGTACTACAATGGCTTTACCGCTCCTCGCTGCTTGCCGCATTAGTTTTGTTTTGACAGTAGTTTAATTTATTTTATAAAACAAATAATATGAAGTTATTATATTATGGTTTAACTTTGACAAGAGCTTAAAAAAAAAAAGTATTGTAGACTAAGTTAAGCTATATTTGTTGGACTCCGTCTCACAAGTCGTGTTTGCGGTGACCAACATAAATTTTACTAAATCATCTAAAATCAATCAAATCTAAAAAATCATTAGTTTAATAGTTATTTTAGAGCCAAAGCTTTTTTTTTTAAGTAAGCAAAATGGTGACCTCTGATTATTTACTCGCCGATTTTCAATGAAAAAAGCACTAGTTTATTGTTTATAAAAAATATAATTTTAAATAAAAACAAACCTTTGATCAGGCACTAGTTTTTTATGCTTTTAATAAGCTGTATAAATTTCATTCAAATCTGTGAAGTGGTTTTTTAAATTACAGTGGTCACCGTCTTTGAAGAAATAGTTTCTAGAAAAACTTATTTGAAAAGTTTTATACTCGATTCATGTATACAAAAATAAATTATTTAATTACTTACATCGAGTTATCTATTCCTTTGATTAACTTAAAATTTTCAGATAATATTTTCAAGACATCATACTTTAAGAAAATACAAATTAAAAAAATCGAATATTTGAAAATCCTGACTACCCCTAACACCTAA